>NC_084985.1:22048875-22166375 GCF_963691925.1 Scomber scombrus
TCCACCTGCGTCGCTGCCAATCACAGCAGTGGTTCATGAGCAGAAAAGGCTATTTACGCAAAGTGATACACAGAGTGGCGTCATCACACACACATACACACACACACACACACACACACACAGGTGAGAGAGAAGTCCCGGGGCAGTTCTTGTACTGTTGATTCAGACTTTAATATTGTAGATTTAACCACACAGGTAGACTGAGCTGTTAAAGCAAGTTGGATTAAAGGTCAATTAAAGGTTCAACATCCTCAATACAATAACTTCTTTCTTATCCAGAAAGTCCTCTGTCCAAAAAGACTTTTAAACATTGTAATTAGTACTTTTTTTCTTTTACTCCTTCAATCATCTGGTCAACCTCTTCTGATTAACTTTAGGACCCCTGATGGATCCTGACCCAGAGTTTGGGAACCACTGCTCCAAATGTTTCTGAATCAAAAAAATGTTATTAAAAAGTTGTGTGCTATAGACCCACACATCTGGAACAAAAAGCTTTAAACCAGGTGTTGGACCGAATAGCAAAATCTATAAAAGGCAGAAGAAAGTCAGCACATCTGCATTGGGAGCTACAGTGTGGGAACTAAATTCTGCCTTTAACTGATTTAGTTATTTAATGAAATGAAAGGGCCATTGAAATCATTTTAATTCCTCCTTTTGCTTCATAAAAAAGTTGTTTTATTCAAAAATGCACACTTCAAAAGCTTTATTGATCTGGGATAGTTTTGCTGACGATAAAAAAAAAGCACTAATGTTTGCTAACATATCCACACATGTCATACAGCAAGTTAAAATAAAACTGCCTCTGTTATCAATTTTTTTTTTTTTTTTCGTGAGACCGGAATTTTGCAACCAGGCCCAACTGTTGTAGAATTATCTCAGTCATTACCCTGCATTTCCCCTCATTTGAAGAAAAATTTGATTATTATCTAAACAGGCTGAATAAAGAGCTGATTGACTGGTTTGCATGGTTTTGGCAGTGTAAAACCATCTCCAGTGTGTGTGTGTGTGTGTGTGTGTGTGTTTGCGCTGTGAGGACAGTGAGTTCACTGACAGAGTAATCAGACAGCTATCACATGCAGCAGACAGCTTTAAATTTCCGCATGTTCCCCGCTCCTCGCACTGAGATGCACATTTATGTTAATGCCACACTACTGTACTATAGTGTTGCCTCAGCATCACATTACTGGAGCGTGATGTTCCCTGCTTCAGGGCCAAACTCTCTTACTCCCTTTGTGTGTGTGTGTGTGTGTGTGTGTGTGTGTGTGTGTGTGTGTGTGTGTGTGTGTGTGTGTGTGTGTGTGTGTGTGTGTGTGTGTCTGTTCTCCAAATCTGTTTGCAAACTGCTGAGCACAAGCCAGGGAGTGGGTTCACACTGGATTAGCTGTGAGTTGGCTAAACACGAGATAGCAGAGATAACAGTGTTTGTGGCCATAGGTGTGTGTGTGTGTGTGTGTGTGTGTGTGTGTGTGTGTGTGTGTGTGTGTGTGTGTGTGGAAGGAGGAGGCGAGGGGGGGCAGCTGATATCAGCAGGAATAGGGGAAAACACTGATAAGGCTTTTTCAGGATCTGCACTTCTAATGGTCATGACGGTTAGATGTTAACGAACAAGGCTGATGTTTACTGACCTTTATTGTGATGTTGCAATGATGATGTGTCTTGTTTACAGAAAGCAAGAATGAAAGGAGGAAGTAAGTGCGGAAAGGGAAAGGGATAAGAGTATGGACAAATAAATGAAAGAAAGATGAAAGGAAAAAGTAGAAAATAGGAAAAGAAAGTAGAGTTGAAACAAAAGGATATGGGAAATGGATAAGAAGATAGGGAAAGAAAGACAGGTGGAAGGTAAGAAAAAGGGTGTATAGAAAGTTAGGGAAGGAAAAGATGGCAAGAAAGATAGATAAAAAAAGAAGGGAGGGAGGAAAGGAAGAATTACCAATATAAGGAGTAGAGCAAGGAAGGAAAAGCAAGGAAATGGGGAAATAAAGGAGTAAGAAAGGAAGGTTAAAGGATAAACGGAAGGACAGAAGGGACTGAAAGAAAAAAGAAGAAGGAAAGTATTCTCAGTTTCCTCACAGATTTCTCCTCTTTTTTTTTTCCTCCTCCCACCAGCTGGAACCAAACCCAGTGGGAGGAAGCCGTCATCTTTACTTTCCCTCCTGTCTCTTCCCTCTCTTTCACCTTTTCCTCCATCTTTTCTCCCTAGAATCAAACCCATCAAAACGAGGATTCATCCCCTGGTTTTCGTGGGAGGGGAAGGTGAATCTATAAAGGCTTTGGCTGTTCCCCAGCCTGTCGATTGATGTTGAAGTATTTAACTCACAAAGGGCTGCATAAACGGCTCAACGGCTCCTGGTTTATGCACAACAATATGCGAAATCTTTTACAGGACTCCATTGATGTTGCTTGTTTTACCTGAGAAATAAGACGCTAATCCCCTTGATGTGCACCAAACGTAGAGGAGGTGATATCTGCGGGGGCGAGAGGGGCGGACCTGCTGTCTGTCACCTTTGGAAGAAGACAAACAAAGCTGTCTCTGCTTCGCCTCGCAGCCAGGCAGCATCAACTAAGAACAGGAATGCCCATAGATCTCTTGTAAAACCAGGAACAACGTCTCTTTCAGAAACACACTGTATACAAAATCCAGTGTTAAACATCCTTATTGACATTTGAATTATGGTATAGAATTCATCACCGTAACTCTACTAAGAGGATTTGGCAGGCTCTACTGGCCTCTAAGGTACTGTTTGTATGGTACATGTCAAGTTAAAGGTCCAGTGTGTAGAATTAAGTGGCATCTAGTGGCGAATTGAATACCCCTCTCCATGCACTTCCCCTTCCAATCATGTAGGATAACCTATGGTGGCCACAAAACCTCTCTAGAGCCAGTGTTAGGTTTGTCCGTTCTGGGCTACCGTAGAAACATGGCAGTGCAACATGTCGGCCTCCATGGAAGAGGACCCACTCTCTATGGGTGCATTCTGATATCCACACTACCATACTATTTAGTGTACCAGAAAATGGTTTAGCATGTCCAAGTACATAGTGTGTCAAATGCAGTATGCAAGCTATCGTACTGTCTATTCTGACCCACAATTCTCTGATACATAACATTGACTGAACTAGAAGGCACAATGACAGGTAAAGTAGTATGTCCCAAATGTGTGCTTGCTATACAGTAGTATGTACTTTGTAAGGGCAGCTGCAGTGCATACTAAAAGTAAAAAGCAGAAGTATGCGATTCAGGACGCAACACTTGTGGATATAAAAGGCTTGTTTTAAGGTAACGAAATCTTTTGGATTGTGGATTCAGGTTAATATACACTAATTAAAACAAATATTATATTCCATTTCCGCCGAGTCCGTTTCGTTAGATGCTACTAAATCCTACACACTGGACCTTTATGTTTCAATGCAGGAAGGCAAGCAAAAAGTAGTAAAAAGGTACAACCCAGGTAACATTTTAGGAATTTAAGAACCTTGTCTGTGTTAGAGTCACAAAAGTGGCCACATAGATGAGTACACTTGATTTAGGTCTGGATTTAAGTAGCGTGTGGCTCCTTAGTACCAGGAACTATATGGTCAAAACAGGCAAAACTGTGCTATAATGATGGAGTGAAGAGGAAAAAGTGTTATTTCCAATTAGATTTGCATTTCTAATTGGTCTGGTGTTAATTGTGTCATTGAAAACTGCTTCCACCAATTGAAGAAACAGGAAACCAATCTAAGCGTTGTTGAGCAATGTCATTTTCTTCCATAGTTACCTTAGTATAAAAAATTGCTGCAGAAAAATGTCCTCAAAATGGGTACTTGCTTTAGTTTCTCACTAAGAGTTAGTTCTTATATCTCCCCAATACCAGGGACTGTTTGGTCAAAACTAGGCATAACTTTGTCATAGCAAAAAATAATAAAATAAAGAGGAAAAAGTGCTTTTCATGGAATGTATGCTTTTTATTATATATTTCCGTCAGATTGTCATATAATGTTATATATATGAAGAGGACAGAAGAAGATTCACAGTAGTTGAGCTTTTTCCTTGTGATCAAAAAAAAAAATAGGTTTTCATCTTGCAATTGCACATGCATGGGAAATAATTCACACACCTGGCCGGATGCATAAAAGATGCTTACACACAAAAAACATGCATATAGAAGAGGTGGAGATAAAATATAAGATTGTGTGATTTTTTTTTGCATTTACACAGAATTTTGTTAAATGCTTTCACATTTACATAGGTCATCTTGATCAATCGTTTTTTGGGATACATTTGATCATTCTTTTAATTTACTGAGGCTGTTAATATTCTTTTTTCATCCTTCGTTGTAACACAGCCTGTAGTCTTTTTAGATATGAGCACTACAAACCAATTATTAATTACATTACTGAGATATCACTTCTTATCATGGTCTATACTTCCATATGATGAAATAATGATATGGAGGCTATGAGGAGCTACACAGCTCAGTGTAATGACTGTTCTGGCTGTTGGAGAAACTCACCAGTGCAACAAAATCTCACTTTCTTCTTTCCAGTTTGTTTCACTGACAGACTGGTGGAAGAGCTGGCGGCAAACTGATATGAAAATGGCTTTATAAATTTGATGAAGGAATGTGTATGCATATATAGAGTTTGCATCTGGCGTTTCCAGCTTCTTATAAGAAAAGAAATAGTAATAAAATAATAATCATCTTGGCTATCCTGGCTGGACACCAGAAAAATCATCACTTAACCATGACCATGATCTTTCCCTAGCCTTTGCTAAGTCTTAGTTGCTTTCCCTTGAGATTAAGTACTGCAGGTGTGTTTTTCCTACCAATGAAGATACCAAACCATTCACATGGTATGTTTTAGTGATACAACAAGAAATGAAACTTAGAAATGAGGCCTGAATAAGAAGAAGTAGAGTTCAAGGGGAAAAAAGGTAGTGGTAGTCTTTTTGAAACACCAGCACTGCTGGCTTCCAAGGGTAGCTGATATTGTACTTTGTGTCTTTGTCACCTTCAGACACACACACACACATACACACACTCGACAGGACTCATCTTTATGTGCGAGAGTGAGAAAAGAGAAGGCTTGAGTCTCCACCAAATCCCTAAAAGCTGTCATTGACTTCAAACACAGTGAATTCTTCACAGTGGAGTGCCTCTGCTGAGCGGCAAGAGCTGTCTGTCTTTATTTTTCTATAGGCTCCTTTTGATATGGCCTCTGCAGTCCAGACCCTTCCCGCCATAAAGTAGACCCGGGTTCTTTCAATTAATCTACAATGAGCTGAGAATTGTGTTCTGTACACACACACACACACACACACACACACACACACACACACACACACACACACACACACACACACACACACACACACACACACACACACACACACACACACACACACACACACACACACACACACACAAGCTTCCTTTTCTTTTAACACACAGCCAATGACAGAACAATTATATTAACACCTAATCAGACAGGAACTTTTATACAATTCCTTATGATGTTAAAACATATATTAGTGAATGCTGAATATTCATATGGCAGGAGGGGAACAAACCCCCACTGCTGTATATATACAGTTGATATCTAGTCTACAGACTGATCATCTACCAATTTAAACAGTGCATTAATTTTCATGAGTGGATGCATGTGTAATTTATGAGTGGTGTGGGATTGTATGTACGATATCTATCAGTGTCAGAGTGACATGTGTGGGGTGATAATCTATTCTGTGACCCAAATTTATGTGTTGAAAGGCTACAAAACCACACTCCAGCCCTCCCATCCGATTTCACAGCGCATCACTGTCAGTACGATATACAGCGTGTGTTTGTGTGTGTGTGTGTGTGTGTGTGTGGAAGAGCGTATGATACAAAGAATGTGTTATCCATCTTATCCAGAGGAGATGTTTTGAAAGGAACTCTTGTTATTAATAAATGCATGAGAGCCAACAGAAAAGGAACATTCTGCGGCTTTGCAAAAAACTAAAAAAGAAGGGGAAGAAGAGAGGGGGAAAGAAAAAAAAATGCTCCTTGTTAGCATTCTCTCAGACGCTGCTTGCGCTAGGAGCTACGTCCTCAATGAGAGGCATATTATCTCCGGTCAGCTTTCCTATCTATTATTCACAGCTCTGTGAGAGAGAGACTGGTGGCGAGATCAACAGCAGTCACTTACAATATATCCTGGAGCAACTCTGTCCTATTCATGTGCAAAAGAAACCTTAATAACCACAGCTTGAGATAGTGGAGAGGCTGCAAAGTTGGCAAAATCTTGTGGAAGCACAGAGCTTTGATTTTCAGGGCTACTATGGATTAAACACTAACTAGATTAAGCAAAAAATAGAGTGTGTTTGATGTATTATTCAATGGCAGGTAATGTATGGGCTTTGTATACTAGAAATGTTCAATAAAACTGAATCTTGTTTGTCCTTTGGGGGAATGTCCTCTTGTCTTGTTTTGTGTGATTTAATCTTCAGCTGACTTTCCCGACAACAAACAACTTCTGCAGCTTTATTGCTTTATTCAAATCTCCCAACCTGCAGGACACCTGCCATAATGCATCCCTGAGTGTCCACAGATTGAGGATTCACGTATGAAATGTTAATAAATTCAAGGGGAAATTGCTTTGTGTTTTATCTGTAATATGACAAAACGCCTCGACTTTGATTCCTGGCGTGTGTTATAAGCTCACAAACACACAAATGGCATTTCAAATGCTAATTCCCCATTGTGTACGGGCTTATTAGATAATATGTGAATGCAATATGTGCTTTCAAGGCGGACAATGAAATATATGACTTGATGCATGCAAACTCATCTTTTTGTCATACTGAATATTATATCATATGCGACTGGTCATCTTCTAAAGATGCAATCACTTTTTTGTATAAATAAAGGATGTGCTGTTTTCATGTCCATGTTTGATATTCACAGATAAAAATATTAATAAAGTCACAGTTTTGAGGAAAAAAACACCCAGATGAACTGTTGGTTTGTGTACAGCTTCCACCTTATGTGCTTTTTTTAAAGCAGCATTTCTAAATCTGGTTCTATGGAAACGCATTTGGCTTTGAGTGCTGTCCTGGCAGGCAGGGAATATTTAACAAGCCAAATAGCCTTGCTTTTTTGCTTTTTAGGTAGTTGGCTGCTGTCTGTTGCTATGCAACCGCATCCTCCAAATTGTCAGGTTCAGGGGCACATTCCCCTCCTTTTCCTCCACCCTTCCTAAAAAAGAAAAAAAAAAAGCGGAGGGAAAGGTACTTTGTACATGAACTGAGGCGTGCACAGTGCAGCACCACCCTCAGGATATCTCATTTAAATAAATCCTAATATTTCAATATATTTGAGTTCTGCTCACACATTCGAAATTTTCAGGGCTGGTGATATTTTTACCAGCTCACCTTTTGTTTAGCGCACGTTGTGTTCATTCTGCATTCACTCATTCTACCCTTCCTTCTTGTTCTCCCCCCTTTTTCTGCTGTGTTCTTTTCATCAAAGATCACCTCCCTCACTGTGCTCGTCTTTGTTTGTCTCCTCCCGCACACACACACACACACGCACACACACACACACACACACACACACACACACACACACACACACACACACACACACACACACACACACACACACACACACACACACACACACACACACACACACACACACACACACACACACACACACACACACACCTCTCTTCTTCTATCCGTGTACATACTGTACTGCATGTCTGTGAGGCAGACTGTCTCTATAATTGGGTTATTCTTCTCTTCACCGGTCTGATGCACTGAGACACACATGCACTCGCACACAAACACACACACACATCTATAGTTTGATATGTGGGGACATTTTCATACAGATTGTTGCTGAGGTAGGAGAGGCGCACCCATGCCTGCGTTTTATTTAGGTCTATAAGGGATATGTAAGGCCTGCTTTATGATTGGATACACAAGTTGATATAAAAAAACTACAACATGGACATCTATAGAAGGACTTGGATCGATTCGCGTTCTATACTACATGCATGACATCCTTTTTTACCACAGTGTTTTCAGTTCAGATTACCCCTCGTGCAGTGTAACTTTGAAACCTTTCCAAACAAATCAACCCAATATATCTGATATATCTGACAGCGTATCATGACCGTATACAGTATATATATATATGCGTTTTCTCAAGAGCCGGGGAACACAAATACATGAGGACAGATGCACACGAGAATGCAGTGATGATGAAAGGGCACATTTTCACGAGGTATAGTGAAGAGGGCACTCACATGCAACCCCTACCCCCCACCCCCCCCACCCCCCATCTGTGGAGCCCGTCTTGCCTCTCTCCCCTCATCGCTCTCCCACAAACCAGTATCTCAGTGAGGTGACCCTGTTTTAATGTGTGTTGAAAAGGTCGCTCCGGTCCTGTCCACTGATTCAGAAAGGCCCTCCTAGGCCTGTATGCATGGCTGCGCTTCAGTGTAATACCTCCAGACACCGGGGACATTCACTGTTTACACCACTGACACCCCCTCTCACATACACACTCATGTACAGAAGTTAGAAAACACACACAAACACACACACACACAAAAACATAAAATCAAAGGCAATAGCACGCCTGAGTGGGTGTCAAACCTAAGCGCTCAGGGATTTAAACCTGTTTGAAATCATCCTGACACAGTAAACTGCACTGTGTGACGGACCATCCTTTTAGACTTGCGTTTTTTCGGTTAATGAGGAAAAAACAGAGAGGGAAATAGGGCAACTGTAAACGGAGCCAAAATGTGATTCGGGGTGCCAACAAAGTCTACACATCGTGGCAGGCGAAGAAAAAAAAACAAGAAAAGAACAAAACAAAAAAAAATGAAGAAGAAAAGCATGTGATGGATGGATGGATACTGTACAGCGAGGTGGCCAAGTTCAAAACAAGCTTTTAAAAGTGTTTTAAATTTATATCAATGAGATATTTAGCTTGTGATTTGACAAAAAATGATGCAGCTCATTTTGTGTGTGTATTTACGTGGATTTGCTCACTGCTGCTGTATAATAATGTTGCATGTTACAACTCTAGTCCATCTTTGAGAGCCTGGACTGTTTGCTTTGATTTACCATACTCCTGTGTTTCTATAACTGCGCCATAGATGCCACACGTCTGCATCTATGGCTTTGATAATGGCTGTACGGTGCAAGGGAGAGCATTAGTATGTATTAGCTGGCAGATGGGCTACAGTGCTCCCCTGGTGCTCCCCTGTAATGATGAGCCATGTTCCTGTTTATCAGGCAGGACACACTTAACTCTCATCTGCTTTTGTCTCAATCACCCATACCTCTTCCTCCTCCGGTCTTTATCATTCAACGTTCTCTCTCTCTCATTTCCATCTTTACCTTCAAACAACATCATCCAGTAGCTATACGTGAGCGCATGTATGTGAAAACTCTTAGATGCATCTCTTAGTTGCGTGACAAGCTTTGCAGAGCTCCTGGAGGGAAGCCAGGACCGCACTAACGATATGGCGTGCTGCTTTAATTATCGCCCTCTCTTGACGCGTCACAGCAATATCTGTCCCCTAAGGTACCTGTAGGTCACAAAGTCCTTACGGTTGTATAACAAGGATGGTTGACATTGAATTTGCTGGTTTGGGTTACTTTTCTCAAAGTTACTTGTAAAGCAATACATGGGCTAAAGACATATATCAGGCTTTGAAAGTTGATCTTCATTCTGAGTATTTGGTGTTTTTGCACAGTTCTACTCTCTCAGGTTTAAGTTAGAAACATCACTGAACTCTCTCCATTAAAATCAGTGCTAGTGGAAATTGTTCTACAGTGGTTAGAAGGTCTTAACGGCTTTTTGAGACAGGTTTTTATTATAGGTGTAAAAATGAAACTAAAGGAGTATCTTCTTTTAGTGGACACATGCACATTATAAACAAACTAATACACTGTCTTCTAATTTGATCTCTTCCTGAATTCTGATTGGCTGGCAGTTGACCATAAAAATCATGTGTCAGGACCTCAGTCATTAGTCAGCTCGACAATTCAATGAAAAATAACACATTCCTTGTCTTAATAAACAATAAAACTGTTATGACCTGTTGCTCATGGTGACTAATTAGTTCACTGTTAATGTCAGTTCACTCTATTTAACAAAGAAACTGCTGTTGAGCAAAAGTTACAGAAACTTGTTTAAACCACCAGTCTGAGTCAGTGCCCGAGGCATATTCAACTTATTAAACCACATTAAAGTTCAGGTTGTCACAACAACAGCACCTGTACTTTGTGACGTTACCAGTTAACTCTCAATGGTGACAGCAGTTACGAACAAACCTACTTAAAAAAGGGATTACATCTTATCTTTTATGCCACAGCATGAGTTCAATAGCACATAAAGTATCCTGGCTTAGAAATGCCACTCTACACACTTTTGTTATGTTTGCATATAAGGACACCGCATCATGAATTATTGCTCACAAATTGGCTTAGGAAGCACTAGTAATATATGTCTGTGTTTTGTTTTTGTTTTTTATTAATGCATTTCCGTGCACGTCTATAGTGTGTATAGTGCAGCAAGTGTGTGTCCATTTGTGTATCATAATCTTACACTCTGTCATCTCAAGCAAAATGGCACACTGACATCCAGTGAAAATGTACATCCCCCACACACACATTTTCTCACCCCTCACTCTCTTGACCTCCATGAGCAAACTGCTCTGCAGGTTTACCACCCTTCCCCCACTCTGAGTAGTGGGTAAACACCCCGACTTTGAGTGATTATCCAGAGCATATCCTGACATGCTTCCCCAGGCTATGCTTGAGACAAGCCATAGAGCTGCTGAACCCGTACACCTTTTCCCCGCATTATATACACGCCACCCGCAGGGCTCTTACTTCTAACCACCAGCGCTGCTCACAGGAGCCAGAAAGTGGCCTGGTAACAAGTGTGTAACACAGCAATCCCACAGAAACAAAGCAGGCGATTGTAGACAGTTGGGAATACAGAGACAGTCGATTATGACAGGAGAGCTAAATTAGCATCATACTGGGACAGATGGTGGATGTAGCTGCGGGTTGAAACATATGGACATGCAAAAGCACAACGATTGGCCATCAATTCAAACACAACCTGTGCCGCGCTTCCAGCTTGTACACAAGGGCCTGCACACTCGTTTGCGCACTCACACATGCATAAAAACACATACACGCACACAGTCGCCGTCTGTCACTTCAGTTACGAGTGCCTTAGGGCTTGAGAAATGTTGGGTGGACAGATGACGCAATAATGTCATATTATGGATCAGAGTAATAAATGTAGGCCATAGCCTACAGGCTGATATCTCTGCTTCTACTGTGTAAAACACACGCCAAGAGAGTATTAGCAGCTGTATGCGCTGAATCAAATATGATCTATATGTGACAGTAATCTTGAACGATCTGAAAATGAAATGGGAGAAATACTATTCGCCTTTGAAATTCGGAGACGAGTTCCATTTTTATAATTGAGATCTTTCCTTCGCCTCTCTCTTACCCTTTTCCCATTCTTCTTCCTCAATTTTCCACCTATCCTTTTATAAAGCGTAATTGAGGGGAAGTGATCGTAATCTATGTGTGTCTCCATGATTGACACAAATGCATTTACCCATAACCCGAATCCCATACCATGTCTTACTGACACACACACACACACACACACACACACACACACACACACCATTAAACACACAGGACCTATATATGTCATAGCAATTGAGTGCTCACTCCACACCTTCAACATATACAGAGGAGGAGAGAAAAAAAAGGCGAGGTGGAATCTAAAGCGAGGCAGCCGTTGTGGGGGGTGTGATGTGTTTGGCATCTATACATGGTGCAGCTAAATGGCAGCAGTGCTTTAGATTGGCGTGTACATTCGCGGCAGCTCAAGCCAAGATGCCTGGACCTCTTGCAGAGGAGCTGGAGATGTTGTCTTAGCCTTAGGCCTGCAAGATGGAGTGGGACTCAGGCCTATTGGCAAAGTTACTCATCATCTCATCACACATTTGTACACGGTTCTAGAAGAGACTTGACACTGACAGCGCTTCAGGTATCTCAACACAGCCATGACATGTACATGACATGAAGAAGTAGGTGTTGGCTGACTGATGAAAGAAATGGGAACAGGGGATATAGGGGAGGATAAACCCAGAAAAACTGGGTTTACTAAGCTTTTTGTTTGCAGGAATAAGATTTTACCAACCTTTAAAGTGCTGCCATAAAAACTCATGACCTAAATTCAAGCAATACATCAAAGTAAGAAGCATTAACGGTAATGGTAAGTGGTATCAATAGCTAATGCACATTATAAGAAGATGTGCTGTCTGGGGAGTGATAAATGAATTATTTTCCAGACAGATTTTGAGTTTGATCCATATGATGATCGCTGAAAGGAAGTTTAGAGCACATATTTTTTTATCTAAAGAGTTGGTTCACAAAAATGACACAAATGTACTTTACAAACTATATTTTCTATTTACACCTAATGGTATAAAAGTATGAATATACTTTTGGCTTTAAGTGGGTTGTGTTGGGTCAATAATGGAAAAACCCAGACCATAATACAGTGTGACTGTGTTTTTTCTCCACAAACAAATAGCATGATGAATACACTCTCTCTGTTTTGAAGCTTAGTATACAGACTAGGTATGAGTAGATACTGTGAAGGTTTCAATCTGTATTATATTATAACCTGAATATAAGACAATATCTTTTTTTTGGAGTTATCTTTTTTTAAATTGAGGGACAAGTCCATATTTATAACATCTTGTTTTGTTTTTGTGTTTTTAATGGAGAAGAGCTCTGTTGTAACAGGAACTCCTACAGAGTGTTGCGTTATGGGTTGTTTATGGTCTTAATGTTGCTAGGTTAGCGAGTTTCTTCATGTTTATCTTTTAGAGTTAGTCACCAATAACACTATTTAGTAAGGAAGAATAAATTCCTGACGAGTAAAAACAAGTTGAAAACGTCTCCCAATGTCTGGACTGCAAAAAAAAGTCTTAAAATGTTAAGAGCCAGATAAAATAAGTGCGTTTGTCTGGACACAAATGTGGAATTTACATTCTGCTTTAAAAGAAGTATTTCAGTGTCACTTTTGCAAGATAAACTCACTCTCTTGTCTTTTAAGTCTTAAAGTCTTTTTCCAAAAAGAAAAGCAGGGGTTATCTTATAATCAGGGTTGCTTTATGTTAGAGCCAATTTGGTCGTTTGTTTAAAGCATACCCTGACCTCAAGATTTCCACCACCACCCCAACACACTCTAAAAGTATTGCAAATTACATCTGAAACAGTATAAATAATGTCAGGATAAGACCTCTCTCGCCTGGAATACTTCTTCATAAAGTAAAGTACTGTAGATGAGCTGTCTTGGGAGTCATCCAAGAAAAACTGGTGGTAAGGGGTGAACTCACTCTTCCACACACAACTACAGTATGAAATGCAAAGTATTTTCTAGCATGTGCAAATTTAAAGCAGAAGATAGAAAAGGTCAAAACAAAATAATTTTAAGATAGCAAAATTCCATAAAAACAGCCCTGGATGAAATTCTCGTCTCACATCACCTCTAGGATTGCCAAATTAGTTTTTTTGAATTTGAATCTCATCAGAAGTGCAATGACCACTAGTGCACCTGTATATATATGAGGTTCCGTATATATGAAAGTTTAATGAGCATGAATTACAAGCGTGCAGTGCATCTTGAGATCAAACAGACACGCACACACAAACGGGGTTGCATGAATTTGGCAGGCTGCCCTGAGCATGTGGGGGAAATATAAATAAAGAGATTGAGGAATCAAGGCATAAATGAGGCTCGACACTCCTTTCTTGCACAATCCATTTCCCCATTACGAGGGGGGACACCAGCACCAAATGATCTCCCTCCGTCTTTCCACTAGCTCAGAATAGAAGTCGACACCAGCAACAATTCTCATTTACCTTCCGTCTATCTCACACAAACAAAGATGCAGGCCACCATTGACCTCCTGCACCGATTCCGAACCCACTCAGCCACGGAGGAGAGCAAAAGATAATTCTCCTGAACCCATTGGACAGTTTCAATTTCATTTCAGACAGAATTTGATATCATAAACACGTACAGCTTGTTTATGAAACCAAATCCTCAGAAAAATGTTGAGAGTAAGCTTTGCAGTAAACAGGAAAACGTGTCGGCGAGAGGCAGGAGAGCAGTGGCCTGGCAGGGCTCACCCTTCCAGATTATGGGTTGACATTTGGAGTCAAAGCCAGTGAAATGTCAGACGGGTTATGACAGGAATGGTGATAGGCAGATTATGACTTGACCTCTGACCTGGAAGTTCCGAAAGGTCACAGCTCACTCAACCGTCGGCAAGCTTCAAAGTTAGGTTGTTTTCATCAAAATTTACAGTTCACTTCGCTCTGCACCCCTTAGTTACGGTTGTGAGGCCTGTCAAGCTTACTGTTCTCACAATGAAAACAGGTGCAGTTTTACCACTTGAAATTATAAGTAATGGATGCTTGATCACAGACCAAAGTATTTGAAAGCTCCTGCTAGCTGGAAACTCAATTTTATTGGCTGAAATGACACCTATCACCAGCGGATTTAGTCAACTATAGCTAGGTAGCTATAATTAAGCTAATATTAGCTTCATGAGTTGATAAAAAACAACGTCTCTGGGTGGCAAAGTGTTTCCAGCTGACTTGTTTTAAAACCTGTAAAGGAGTCTTAAAATTGCACTGGGTGGCTATATGCTAAAAGAGTTTGGTTAAAGCTACATGTTCATTTTATTCTAACATAACACTGTTTAGCTTATGTACTTAGACAAGCAAGATGGAGGTTTGTGCTTCATTGTTAAAAGTCTTAAAATTTCAAGAAAAAAGGGCATTTAGGAAGAGGACCTACTAATATGTTTGGTGAACATAACACTAGCTTTAAAAAAAAACAAGCTTTGCTAGCCACCACCAAATCCAGTAGGAGAGCAGAGTTGCTAATGTTAACATACATTCCAGGACTAAATTTCACACAATTGAGAAATAATACATTAAAGGTTATGAACCAGGCTTTTTTTTTACCTGTAACCCCACAAAATAATAAATATGAATGCACCTGGCCTTGGAAATAATGCTAGCTGACGCTAGTAAGCTAAAATGCTAACATTAGCTTACATTAGAGCACATACAAATATTGATTAATCAATGTCTTACACTTTTGCTCATGTATTTTTCATTTTGGGGAGAATTAAAAATAATTAAATAAAAAATATACTTCATCAACACTTCGACATGGTTACTAAGACGTGATTGGGCATGGCGGTTCAGGGGAGGGGTTAAGGAAAAGGGTCAATTGATTACTACTTAAATACCATAAAACGTGACGTGCCAAACAAACAACCTAGGGAGCCTTTAACCACTTTAGGTTCAGCAGAGTTCAATATACAGGCCTTCTCTCCCTCAGCACCATGATACTAACCAGATTACCTCCATTACGTCAGCCTCTAACAATCAATATGTACCATTAGTGCTACATTAGTATTTAATTAGTGATGTATGCAGGGCCTCTTGTTTGTCTTGTGTGCATGTGTTCTCTTGTGTGTTCAGTCAGAGTTTACGTGGCATCCACCCACAGTGAACATTTCCAAACACTAACACACTATATCAGATTATGCTTTAAAGAGATCTGAGGCACTACCTGTTTCACCTGGGGCAGTCCCTCGCCTTTATCTATAAAGTAAATTAACAAAACCCACAATTCTCTATCATCCAGCTTAGGGATCTCCTTTCTTGTGGTGCTGGATTTCCTTTCACGAGACACTGAAACAACAAGGATCAAGTCAAAGCTAGCTGAGAAGAAAAGGAGCATGTATGGGCTTCTCCTTATTGCTCATACAGCAAGGCATTAGCAATGCCTTTTATACACTATGAATGATCCTCTGCAGAGACGGAGAAGGAAGAAACCATTCGCCTTTGGGCATAAAGAAGGTGAGCTTTGATTATTGATTCACTGTCTCTCTTCTTCACACATAAGGTACCATTTCGTCCTGAAAGAACTCGCAAGCTCAAAAAAGAAGAGAGAGAATAGAAGAAAGGGGGTGAGTCCTTCGAGGGAAATGCATGTCAGGGGATTTAAGCCCAAGCTGAACTGAAATTTAACAGTTTGGTGGAGTATAAGATGAAAAAAGAGAAAGAAAAGACAACAGATCAACTTTACTGTAGGCTTTTGTGTTTGGTGGTTGTAAGAAATAAAAAAACAGAACAGTAGAGAAATTCATCCATTCATTCAGACTTAAGGCACTAAAGACTCAGGAATTATGTTTCTATTAAAAGTACATGTATCAATTGAATGTTGCAGGGTAATTTTATACGAGTGTGAAAACAGAGCAGTCTACCCTTAATTTATTATGTCTTTGAAGAGGCGGTAATGGTCTCTAGTTTTCTGATGCTATGTTTGTGCATTTACATAATATGTTGTGCCAGAAGATGTGAAAAAAATTACTGTTTTTCTGGGGAGGGGGTATAGCTAAAAATACCCAGGATGTTGCAACACAACAGCAACATGCGCTGTTGCTGATTGCTGGTTTAAGCTGCCCTCAAGTACATGCCTGGGATCAATTCTTCCCTTAAAAACAAACATGCAAAAACCTCTGTGGGATCTGAAATTTAAAACTGACCAGATATCACTGTTTCATTGTGTATCCTCTTCAATTGTTTGTTGTGAAAGCAGTCTGGGAGGAGATTAAAGCGCTCTTGAGCTCTCATTCGATTCAAAACCACTTGAAAACAAGGGAATGCTCAGCAATCCCTGTTCCCTTTAAATAATGAGATTAAAATACATTCTCATTTGTGTGAGATGCTTTTTCATCCTCGCAGTGGAAAATATAAACTATCTCCTCAGATTGTCGGATGAACAATGGCAAGCCCATGTTCTTACTAGGCTTAAACAGCACCACTAAAGGCCGCACTGCCCCCGGCTCTACAGTTGTGGGATTTCAGGAACAGAGCAGTAGTCCCAATCTAACTTTAATAAGACAAATCTCAGAAATAATTGCTGCTTATGACAACATCCTTGTATACTCCACAATAACAACCTTTTCTGCTGTGGTGATAGTTTCGATCAGTCCTACAACATAGCAATCAGGCTCATATCTACATCAAGCCAAATCATCTCCTCCTCCCTCGGTTGCATCAAACCAACCCAGCAAATCAAGGAGCTCCAAAACCAGGTTTCTCATACACCTCAACAAATAAGCTCTGGAAAAGACTCTGCCATGTCTAGGAAACTGTGTGCCAGTTCCACTTAATTTTCGGCGATTTCCGAAGACCCATGGGTTAGGCTCGGCACTATGCCAAAATCACAGGCCTGTTTAACACCATGTCCCACAAAACAGAAGGCCACTGTCTGCAACATAGGAAGCTGGACATCCTCCTTTACAGCCTACCAGTCAAGAGAGGCTCACGTTGTCAAACAGCTTCTCAGTGCTTGAGAATCTCCATGAAACAGATTATCCAACATCCCCACCATCCATCACTTTGGCATCAGCAGCAACATCAGCAAAGTGAATGATCTCAACCTCCAAAGCTCTGAGTTGCTCAAACAGGATTTTAAAACACTCATAAACAATTTACTGCACTCCTACAAGTATTATATCTGGTCCACTGCCCACACCTCGCTTCGAAGATGTAAAGTTTAGACATGTTTGCCAACTTCACATCTGGCTAAAGAGCTACTGCTATGCACCATATGTGGACAATTTTATATAAAAATTTTACTTTTTTCAGATGTGATGGATTCCATCCAAATAGGCTTGGATACAATCTGATGGTGATGAACATACAACTCAGAATGAAGTATTGTGAAAACAGTTGATGCTGGTTGGGTTCTCATGTTTAAAATTGGCAGTTTCCATTCATCCTTTATTGCCCACCAAAACCAACTGGCAGATTTTTTACAGTACTCCCTGAATTTTTATCCACTCTTATTTCCAATTATGTTTGTGGCGATTTTTAATATCTATGCTGATGACTTCATAAGTGTGTGTGTGTCGGCAAACACATAACCATGGTTATAAATTAGACCTTGTATTTTCCCTGGGTGTAAAAATGTCTTCTCTGAAATTACTAGATATGACCGTATCGATCACAAAATATAGTTTTTAACTGTGAATCATGGTTATTGTACTGTAATACTGTCTCGCCTTGTTACTCATGTTCTATTGAATGGGTAAAGTATCTCAAAGTTCTGCACATGGTTTCATATTCAAAGCCCTGTCTGAACATTTTAATTCAATCTGCTTGTCAATGAATATGATTGCACCTCTTAAGGTTAGTTCTGAGTCTTCAGAAAGAAAGCAGACTTGGACAAATGGCAGTATTTGCAGCTGTAAAAGGGAATGTAGAAAAGCAGAGCACAAATGGAAAAAATCTGGTCCCCAAGAAAATAACATTAAACTATATGCAAGAACTGACTATTTTTCAGAACTAATTTCTTCCCATTAACATAACCCTACATTTTCATTTAAGGCTGTAAATCCAGTCCTTCCATGTTCCCCAGCTGAAAATGATGCTGATTGTGAAAGGTTTCTCTTATTTTACTGATAAATTGGAGTCAATTAAAGCCTCTATTACCCCGAGTGCCACTTACTCTGATATCCCTCATCCACAAGATAGTTTGAGCTAGTCTTATCCCATTTTCTTGTCTGAACTTTTAGAAACAGAATCATATATGAGAGTGTTTTCACACCCTTTTAATGTGATGCCTACTAGTACTTAATAAAAGTAATGGAATCTGTCAGGCCCTGTTTGCTTTCAGGTTTTATCATTTCTCCGTATAATGGTGGTGTTCCTGATTATTTTAAAACTGCTTGTGTGCACCCGCTGTTAAAAAACCTGAGCTTGACCCATTCCTCCCACATAAAACAGTTTCCAAGTTACCTTTTATATCAAACAAATGTTAGATAAAATATCACCCAAGCAACTCTTTTTTATTTCTTTCTGTCACTAGAAAATAACATTTTTGAAAAGTTTCAGTCAGGTTTCTAGAAGTATCACAGCACTGAGACCAGCTCTGCTCAACATTACCAACAACATTTTATTGACTGCGGAAGATGGCATGTGCACAGCCTTTGACACAATCAATCACAACATCCTGTTAGAAAGACTGAGGTAATGGGTGAGGATATCTGGCACAGCTTTAATATGATTTTCATCTTATGTGTCAAATGGGAGGTTCTATGTCTCTGTGAACAACTACGTCTGTTCATTTTCTTCTGTTGAGTATGGTGTGCCTCAGGGGTTGGTTTTGGGACCTTTTTTTCCTTATACATGCTTCCCCTTGGGCACATTATTCATAGACATGATGTCCCCTTTCATTGTTTTGCTGATGATACGCAGATGTATTTGAGTTCACTTAACGACTGCCTTTTGTGATGTCAAAAAATGTTCTTCAGCTGAATTCAAACAAAACTGAGATCTTTGTCATTGGGTCACAGTACATGGCAAAACACATTCTGCCATCTGCTGGATTATATCAAGCATGTTGCAAGGAATCTTCGCTTCTGGTTTGATAGTAATTTAAGTTTTGAGCAGTGCTCCACACATTTTATGTAATCATGATTTTATCATCTCAGAAATATTGCAAAATTACGATCTATTTCAACTTTAAAATACACAGAGACCATTTTACATGCCTTCATCTCATCGTACCTGGATTATTGCAACAGCCTTTTAACTCACCACAACCAAGAATCTATTGATTGATTCCAGACTGCACAGAACTCAGTTGCTAAACCTTTAACCAGAGCCAAAAGATATGATCACATCACTCCTGTTTTAGCCTCTTTACACAATCAGTACGGTATGTTTTACAGTACATTTTAAAATCTCACTGATTACTTTTAAAGCTCTTCGTGGTCTCTCTCCCTGGTATATCTCTGATGTCTAAGCACCGTACGCACCGGTACATACTTTGCAATCCCTGGGCAGAGGTCTTTGATCTGTTTCAGAGGCCCAGCTGAAAACTAAAGGGGGCAGAGCATTTGCAGTTGGGGGCCCCGAAGCTCTGAAATAATCTGCCTGAGGATATCTGGTCAGCTGAGTCAGTGATCTCTTTTAAGTCCCTTCTTAAAAACATACTTTTAACAGAGAGCCTTTTACTGATTTTACTTGAATTTTAATTTTCTGTTAACTGTGTTTTCTTTATCCTTGCTTTGTCCTATACTGAATAATTTGTTTTTCATATTTTCTTTTTAAAACCTTTTTTTTATGACTTGTCTGTTTTTATCTTGCTGCCTTTGTGAAGCTCTTTGCAATGTGGATTTTAAGTGCCCTCTTGAAAGGTTTTGATCATTTTCATTATTATAATTACAGAAAAGACGACATCTAAATTAGATTTGCTTGTCCTGAGATGTGTTCTAATGGTGGCTTGTGTTTTTTCCTCTGCGGATGGTTCAATTCACTGCGGCTCAAGGTCACTGTCTTTATCTGCTTCTTCCGTAGAAGATTATTTAGTATTTCTTCTTGACAGTGCTCTGTGTGTATCTGTCTGTAAGTGTGTATGTGTGTGTGTGTGTGTGTGTAAGCTGGCCACTCATTTCTTCTTTTTCTGTTTCTCAAACACACACACACACACACACACTCACAAAGGTATGAACAGGGGCTAAATGTGAGTGGCGAGCAAGCCATGTTGCTGAGCAGAACTGTCTATTATATTGGGGTGGTGGAAAAAGGGAACGAGGGAGAGAGCATGTTTGTGTGTGTGTGTGTGTGTGTGTGTGTGTGTGTGTGTGTGTGTGTGTGTGCGTGCGTGCGTGCGTGCACAGGGGGGTGGACGTCAGTGCAAAACCTATTAGTATGTCTGAGCCTGCATCTCCAAATCTTGTTACTCTGAACTGATGCAACAGGAATGCAATACAAACTCCCTCTCCCTCCCTCCCTCTTCGCCTCCCTCCCTCCCTCCTTCTCTCTCGCTCTCTCCCAGTCTTCCTCTACCTCCCTCGCCCACTTACTCGCTACCTGCTCTTCTATTGCAGTACTTCTTCCTTGCCCCCTGGACACTCTCTTTCTCTATCTCTATCTTTACAATTCCCCTCTGAAAATCCCCTCTTCCCTCTCTCTCTCTTTCTCTCAATCAAAATCACTGTCTCCGGGTGTCTTCTAATCTGTGTTTCTGTTTTTCTGTTTTGAGTTCTCCATCGTCTTTTATCTTATTTTTTTATTGCATTTCTTACTCTCTGTCCTTTTATCTTGTGACCACCTTCTGGTTATATCTTGAATATAATTAATTTTGATTACTAAGGCAGATTCTAGAAAACATATAGCTTATCTTATCCCAAGAAAGGTGTTTGGGAGAAATATGGGCCTCATTAGATTTGCCTATATGCTGATATGACCAATAACCAGCATTGATGGGATATCCTCTCTTCCCAAAGGAAGTCAAAACTGTGAAATATATGTTTTAATTGCAAATATCAAGCTACCTTCAAGGAAAAGGAAAACAGTGTCATTCTTTGTCTCATTCAGTCGGTGCTCTTTTCCATGAAGTGACCACAGACCGCCAAGGCTGGTAAACATGACCCCGCTGAGAGTTTGCTGATGTCACATAAAAGGACTTCCAAGAAATGAAGTCTTCAGTGTTAAAGAAAAAAAAACACATTTAACTGGAGCAGCTTTAAAATAGTTAGAATGGCTGGAAATCTATATATATCTAAGTCATACTGCATATTCTCATCTGCCAACTACGTGGCTACGCTTTGGTTAAATTTAAGCAACTACGCTACTTGATAAGGGATAGGTTAAAAGGTTCAATACAAATCATGATCGCATGTGTCATTTTCCGTGCCCACCACCCCACCACAACCTCCTCCTTAAAAGGTTTTGCGGCATCTTGTCAGTAAAACATAACAAACCAGACTGTTGTTTGTGAGGACAGCCTGTTTAAACAATGAGACAATGTTGCATATTGTGTATCATATCATACCCCGCTCTCACACCATGTTTCTATCTATACACTGTGACTGTCAAATAAAGGAAGAAAGAAAAAGAAAAAATGTTCCATGTTTTTCTTATTGTCAAAAAACCTCATATGCCAGAGCTACACTGACAATGAACTGAGCCAACTTACTAGTATTGTATGTGACTTAAAACGGAGGTTATTGAGAGTTATATATAATGTAGTACAAAGTCAAGAGGTTTTGATATGTAGCAAAACAAGCTCGGGAAGCTATGTAAATATGCTGTAATGTAATTTAATGTAGAAAAATATAGAAATTCAGCCTTATCCTTTAAATGGGAGCATTAATGAGCCTGCACACAGTAGGAGGTGTTCCAAGTAGGATTCAACAAAAAGCTCTTTACTGCCTGAACTTGTCATAAATCGTTTCAGCCTGATGAATGCCACCTGTTCACGAGTAGGTGTACGTTTGTGAGATCGGATCATTAGCATAATCCACACCCCTAAATTTGCCACATAAGGCTCCATGTGCAGCTCTGTTTTTTATGGCCCGATTTTTTTTCCCAACTCCTGCTTTTAGGAACCAGCATACAAAAACATGAGAAATGTAGTAATGACAGTAGCAGGAGACCCAAAAACAATTAGAAAATATGAATCTCATCCCAGAGCAGCTCTGCCGTGTGACAGAAATAAAGAGGGAATGCTTTGATATGGAGTTAGAATTTGAGGTCATTTGAGGAGAAAATATTACAGCCTACAGTAAGCGATGTTACACCGGCAGCTGCAATACAAGGTGATAGTGGACAGAGACCTGCTGAGAGACACAGAGGCAGCTGTCAGAGTGAGAAAGGTTCCCTAGCTTCTACTGAAATATAGAAGCTGCTGCGCCAAAATATGCCAATAAAAATCATAAAATCTAAAAAAAAAAAAAAACACTTTTCGGTAAATTGGCAGACGCGATGATGATAATGAGGTAAACAGGATATTAATTTTGCATGAAGTTTGTTTTAAGTGATATATTTAATTTAGGCAATTTCAGTATCATATTTAAATTCCAAATGAATTCAGATTAGGGCATTATACAGAAATTGTAAGTCAAACAAGTGTTTCTCCACATGTGAAGGAAGGCAGAGATGATTTATTCATGACCTCTATGAAATTGACTTTATATCTAAGAGAAAATTCTATGTATAAGAAAACTGAAAAATGGCACAAATGTTCTTAAACAACTTGTTCGTGCCTCTTAAGAACAAATCTGTTTGTATGAGTGCTTCTTACACAAGCTTCATTGTTAACCAAGCTGTTTCTCTTTGAACAACTACTGATTATGCTGGATTAAACGCACCAGTTAAACAAGGGTGAGGAGCAGTGATCCTTTACTAACACGAGCTGGGCTTCTATTGTGTGTTGGCTGTTATCTTTTAGCCTGTATGTCAAGTCACAGTGGTGTCAAAGACTTACTGGTGACATACAGTATCTGACTAACCCCCAGTGGGGAAAACCAGTCAGTGTGAATCCTTCTGCACCTACAATAGTCTCCTTTTTGGAGTGTCTGGAGCCTCCCCACCACAGGGATTTCTCTAATACTCTGTATTCCCAACATGGATTGTCACTGTTTCCTTAAAGCACATGAATCCCCCTGTGAGGGGGCATTCACCCGACCCGCCTCCTCCTTGTCACCACACCCCGAGGATGCTGCTGTCTCCCTGGGGAGCATGGTGCTTGGCTCCTTAAGAGTTGGATAAGTTATGGAATGTGCCATCCCCTTCCTCAATAATAATTCATGAGCTGCGCTGTGCACTGGTGAAGCCTATATGTTTTTCTTTATTGATATCTAATATCAGTGCGCTCTGAAATGTATGTTTCCATTGTTAAGATGTGGCATTTCTTTGTGATGAACTACTTCATCATGTTAGCAGAGGCTGTGATTAAATGTGTGTTGTTTTATGACGATGGTGTAATTGAGGGAAGGTGCAATAAAAGTTGCCCGCGGCTTCTTTTTTTTTTCCCCTTTTTTTTCTCTTCACCGGGTGAATGTAGAAAGGGATAAATAAGAGGTGGGCTGCTGAAAATATAGAGGGTTTCTCCTTACAACTCCCCTGGCACACCCGCAACACACACAACGGCTCTCTCGGATTTGAAAGCAGAGCAGGTATCACACACAACAGCCTGTGAATTGTGTCCTGTCTGGGGGATTCGGTGAAATAACCCCCGACTCCAGAAGTCATAAATCTGGCAGAAATTGGTCTTATATGCAGCCAAATAAAGGTTTCAAATCCCAGTGCCTGTGCATTAGAGTGTCAGCTCACCCTTGGTTGGAGAAGGGGGGGAGGTAGAGGGATGAGGGGGGGGGGGGCTAGCAGACAAACATGTAACATATAATTTGGGATATGCATTATACATGCTGTGTGAGCAAGAAATCATGTCATATAGGAGCGCAAGGCATTTACTGACACACACTGGCGGAAATTATAACATCACACAAACACACCCACACAGAGACACACACACACATCAGAAACTAAACAATAGCAAGGAGGTAAATCATTTACCTAACATTGCCCTTGAGAGTGTAAAATCATTTATATGAGGCCAAGAGTAAAAAAAAAAAAACCCTGATACACAACAATGAAACAGACAGCTGCTCTCTCACACTCCACCGCGTATCACAGAGGCCAGGACTTATCGGCTTGTTATTCACTTTATGCAGCTCTGCTACAGTGTGGGGCGCTATCAGATCCTTGGTGAGAAAAGTGAAATCGAGGCAGAGGGGTGTGAATGAGTGCTGAGGAATGACATTTTCTGCAAATTGGGAAAATATTATTACACTGAGTCAAGAATTTCCTCATTATGGAAAGATTTTCCGCTTCAGTCTTGCAAATACACATCTCCACCTCTGCTTTTGACTTTACTGTATGTGTGTATGTGTCTGTGTGTAGGCAGCCGAGCCTGTCTTCAATTATTCACCTATGACGGCTTTTCAAGTCAATACGATCCCCCTGCCTCACCCACCCCCCACCCCCCCATGTCGTGCTCTGCTCAGCCAAACTTTCTCTCTCGTCCTTTTTTTCCCTCTCCTTTACTTCCCTTTTTCCGCCTCTCTTCAACCCCGTGTCTGCCTTCCTTTCATGCCTCAAACCTTTCATCCTCTCTTGCACCACCACCACCCTCCACCATCCCTCTCTCTCTCTCTTCCTCTCTCTGTCTCCCTCTGTCTTTACATCTCTCCCAATCTTGAGGTATCCCATCTATACTCAAGCTTGACAAGTAATGGGTGTGTCTCAGCTTTTTCTCGCCTCCTCCCTCTACCCTCCAAACCCCCACTCTGCCATCCTTCTTCCTGCCACACAATCTCCTCTCATGTCAGGGAAAACCTGTAGGCATCCGAGTGCTACTTTTGATCATTGCTTTTGCTGGGAACCCTCACCGCCTTGCTCTGCCTTGGGGTGGCAAGAAGAAGCTGAGAGTGAAAGAATGAAAGGTGGAACAGAGTAAAGTTATGTCAAGTCTGAGCTGACATATGCAGCCAGGCAGCAGCTGCACGCAGGAGAGAGCAAAGTTGGCACATGTGGCTCTCAGCTATAAGCAGTAAATAAACCTCCAGTTAGAGCTTTTGTATATAACACAACACGGGATGACACACACGCTCACTGTTATTATGGTGACACAGTTTTTCTAGGTATTCGCAGATGTAATTGAAGGGAAGATAATAAGAATGGGGGGGGTGGGGGGGGGGGGGCACAGGAGAATAAACACTGTGCTCCCACACAGCACCCAAACCAGGCCAATCAGTAGCGACTCCGCCACCTTTTGTTTTGCTAGGTAATTGTAGTTCTTCCTCGGGCTGATTGGAGTGATTTCGAAAATGCCAGAGTGCAGAGATGACACGCATAATTCATTCAAGTTGTGTCAAAATCTTATCGTTGACAAGTGTGAGATTGTTGCGCGGTACACGGACAAACAAAAACATTTCACTCCCCCCTTTTTTTGTTCAGCAGTACAATATGGGAACACAATGGCCAGATGCATCATTCCTCAAACGTCTGACAGAAGCTAACAATTGGATCCATACTAAAGAGTCTGCAGTCGTGCTAGCAGCTTTGTGAGGATGTACTTGCAGTGATTTGAGCTAAATGTTATGCTCACAGTTCTGTAATTAACAGTGTAATGTTTACTGTGTTCATCATCTTAGCTTAGCCTGTTAGCATGTTAACATTGAAGCTGATGGGGATTTAATAATAATTAAATCATTTTACGGTTAGCAGCTATTTATATCATATTGTATTGGTATTATGAAGTAAAGATGAAAAGTCAGAAGGTCATTAAAGTTTTTATGATTCATCTTAACGAGAACATGAATGCCTCTATCAAAATTCATGGAACACAGGAAGAAGGTCATGAAGAAGCTCCTTATCTGCGAAATATCAACAAGGTATTGTACTCTGTTGCACTGGTCCAGGCTGGACATCAATTCCCTCTCTGGCTAGCTGCTAGCAACTGATGATATCAGTTTGTGGGACGGGACCAAGACCACATCCTCAAAGGAGTATGATTGCTGGCCAAACAAATTGGACCAAGTGGGAAAACCAACCGGAGTCTGATTCAGCTGGAATAAACAACGCAGGTCTGAAAACGCCTTAAATCAACCATCTGAAAGACGGCAGAAGATACAGAAGGTGGAGGGTCCCCACTTGATAACCCGGTGTTAACCATCTCAGTACTGGCATCTACCCACAGAAGAACAAACACCTACCAGAACTATTGTCAACCAAAAATGAGGACTGATGGTCTGTTAGGGATTGTAACAGAAAGCCTGACTCACTGTTCAGCACTTCTTAAATATTTGCTGCTTTAATTTGTATGTTTTTTTATCTTCGTTTGTTCAGTTTCAGGCAGTCTCTCTGTGGCAGGAACACTCTGATCCCATTTACATAGTTATACACATTCACACATGGAAGCTGCCCAGTACAACCACAGCCTGATCTGACCCAGATTTATCCTGCCAGTCCAGGGATTAAACCAGTGACTCTGTGGTCACAAGCTCGAGTCTCTAACCTTTAGGCCACCACTGTCAAAGTCTCAGTATCCAAAGTAAACATCTTAGCGTTTTGAACCGACTGACTTACTGCTGACTAGTGACACCATTTTCTTGCAGCTGTGCTTGTACTTTTATCTTGAAACTCATTTTTTGCTAAGTCAGGGCAGGTTATACGTAAATGAGATCTCATTATTCTTAGACGTCATCTAGAGTGCCATATTTCATGTGGTTTGAAAGCTAAAATACAGATACACACCTTGGGAAAACCACAGTGGTTATCTTGCTGCACGCTATAGCAAATAGCTGAAGGAGACGACTGACATAAAATATTTTTGCCTTAAGCAAGTGTGAAAACTTTTCTTTTTATGTGAGCTCTACTGTTTCCATTCAGTCTCTCTAATGCAATACCTCATAAAAAACTTGGAGGACAACCCAGCTATTGACGCTATCATTCTAATGGTTTCAATTATATGCCAAAGGGTGGAAATTTAAAAAATATATATATACAAAATTATCTAGCTCAATTACTGAGACAAAGCGACAATCAAACACTCAACACATGATGAAGAGAGATTTTTTCTTGGTAGATTAACTCCCTATAAAGTTGCTTTATTTAATACAATCGAAGAAAGAGAGATGTGTAGAAAAAAAACAGAGTTCACTGAGCTCAACTCAGTATGTGGTTCACACAGCTCCAGTCATAGAGGCATTAAAATCTAACAGAGGTGTTAAACTTTGGACGACATGCAGGACACGTCGCATAAAACAGCAGTAAATTATGCCAATGAGGAGAAGTGCAGACTGCTGGAAATAAAAAGTTATGGAGGAGGCTGAGGGTGCATGGTGAAAGTGTGCATATACCTCTGCCCAACACACAAAAACTCTCTCTCTCCTTCTCTCATACACACAGTCCTTCTCTGTCTGACAGGTGGCATAAAAGGTTATGAGTCTGGATAAGGACATAGCGATTGCCACAGACCTGGCTTCTTTATCACATTCCTGGAACGGGCTCTGCATTGCTGTCATGCTTTACAGCACATTGAAAGTTTTTACAATAGAACATAAGAAATACTCTTGCTGTACATAAAGGGAGCTTACAGTAAATTGAAAACCGCACAAAGCCCGAAGCTTCGACTGTCGCTGATGTTGGATGTCTTCTCAATGTCAGTTAACATGACTTACAATGACGAGAAGAGAATATATCTGAGGGACCCGACAAAGGTCCCCATAGCTTTGATGCAGCGCTCTATACCTCACACGAGAAAGACGCTGTAGATGTACACGCACGCAGCATACTCTTCTATTAATAAGTGGAATTTATGGAACAGTCAAATCATGATGCTTTATATAAGAGCCTCAAATAGAATAAGGTAACCCACTTTACATTGATTCCTTTGATAAAGTTTGGATAGTCTGTTCAATCAAAGAGTGTTCTGCTTATCCTTGAGGACGTATATAGCATGCCGCCCAACTCACTCTCACTATCTGTCTTCATCTGCCCATTTTTCTTTACACTCAACTGTCAGCTATCAAATGAAGGCAAAGAGCCATCACTTACAGAGATGTCAATGTGCTTTTGGAAAGGTCTTGCCTGTAGGCTGTACTGCATGCTCTCATGAAAATCTGGAAATATTTAACTACTGAACACCTTGATGGCTTAATGACCTGAAATAATGATTAACATTGCTTAACGTCATATGTTTGCAGATGCATAGTTGAGTAATCCTCCTTAACGACTGCTTAGGGAGCGCAGGGAGTCCTGCTCAGAATGTGTTCCAAATCTACAGCTGAATTACTCAGCTCTTTGAAGCCGTTCTGGAGGTTTGTGGTGGTTGGGTATCTTTCTGATATCATTCCTCCATGCGCCTGGGTTAGCCCGCTTTAATCCTGCCATGCCAAGTCGTGAACACGTGTTTCTGCTGAGTCCTCACAGCAGGGGAGAGTCGTGCTGGGCCCTGCTGGAATTGTGTTAGGAAGGGATATTTTCATGACAAGTATGTGCTAGAAGAATGATTACAGCACCCGGTAACTATTTGAATTGAACCAAGGAGGTAGCTCTGGTTTTGAAACGTGAAGCCAATGTGGAAATGATTTAAACCCGCATTCTCTTTAATGGCCACCAGGTGATGAGTCCACTGGCTCCAAAGGGAAGGTTGATTTGTATGGAAGTCTATGAGAAAACAATTGTTTTATTTCCTTAGCAAACACTTGTGAGTTTATAGGCTCAATCGGTAGTTTCAAGTCTTCTTTAATACAGCATAATGTTCATTTTGTAAATTTTGGTCCAATTTAAAGTAAACTAGCTGATAAGGCACGGTATGCTTTAAGGTGTGACTACATTGTGATTGACAAGACGCTACCACAGTGACAATGTTGATTATCTAACGTAATGATGTCATAACTCCATTCAGTTCATAAAAGTGAGTTGTGACATTTTGGTAACCTAAAAACATCTTGTTCAATGTTTGGTTCTAGGAAAAGACCCTCTAGAGCAGTGGTCTCCAACCCTGCTCCTGGAGAGCTACTGCCCTGCATATTTTAGGTATCTCCTCACTCTAACACACCTGATTCTAATAATCAACTCGTTATCAAGCCCTTTGACGAGCCTCAGCTGCTTGATAACGAGTTAGAGTGAGGAGACACCTAAAACATGCAGGGCAGTAGCTCTCCAGGAGCAGGGTTGGAGACCACTGCTCTAGAGAGTCTGATGTTCAGTTTTATTGACATTTTGTTTTAAAGATTTGAAGACTGTTTTTCTCCATAGTGAAAATTAGCATGAGTATTATCAAAGTTAACTATAGACTGTAAATGCATTGCGCTAACCAAGTTAGCAACTAGCAGATCATATCAGGGACAGCTCCACCCTTGCATCCAAATATGGTCACTTCTGGCTCCAAAAATTCAAGATGGAGTCAACCTAAATGCTAAACGCAAGGCTTCAAATGGGAGTCCACAAACCAATGGGTGACATTACAATGACTAAGACCAATATGTTTTTACAGTCTACGATTTGAACATACATATGGGCTTCTTAACATGGTATTAATATAGACTTGTCCTTTAAGTAACATCTGCTGCTTCAAGCAAAGGTTCAAGTAGAGACAACTCAGTGAGCTGTTTCATAAAGAGTTGCTGTACATTTAAAGTGGTATCAAAGATGCTACTGATTACAATATTTGGAAGATTAAGTATATTGTTGAATATATATAACTAAACAAAAAAAGACTCCCTTGTTAGCCTTTTCAAATGTGAGGGGTTTTAGCCAGGCGGGGAGTTCCGGTCCTCTGAAATGAGGCCAACGCGGAAGTAAATTAAAACTGCATTCTATCAAAAGGCCACCAGGGGGGCTACCGTTTTGGTGTCAAAAGGACTTCCGTCTCAATACAAGTCAATGGAGAACTCATCAACTTCTCACTTGATTTCTAACCTCAGTAAACGTTTTCAAAATGTGTTTACGGTCTCAATCGCTAGTTTAAAGCCTTTTTCAATACAGTATGATGTCCATTTGTGAAATTTTGGCCTCCCTGATTTTATATTTGACGATAAAGCAGGGTATGCATTAGGGCGTGGCTATGTCGTGTTTGACAGGTTGATTGGTTCACAGGTTCAGGAGGGCGCCTCATGCTCCTCCTGATGCCCATATAAGTAGAATCCGTGTTTTTATTTTTCCCGGCATGCACCTGAAATTTTCAAGATGGCGCTGCTCAGATCCGATACTGTTGGCCTCCGAGCAGCAGTCCACAAACCAATGGGTGACGTCACGGATGTTACGTCCATTTCTTATATACAGTCCATGGTTTTAGCATTTTTTGACCGAATGCATAGCTAAATCTAAATACCTTTGGGTTTTGGACTGTTATTCAGTCAAAACAATCAATATGAAGGTGTCAGCTGAGGCTTTAGAAAATTGTACAATGATTCATCAATGGACTGTGAAAAATAATATAAAATTACTAAAGGATGACAATGAAAATAATTATTATCTGCCTCAAATTATAATTATAACCAAAAGGCAAACAAATAAGCAAGGCTGATGGCCATTTCCTGGAATTGAAGGTCAGTGTTTGGCAACTGTACAGTCTCCAGTCTCAGGGCATGTTTGAGTCATCCAAATAATTGTGGAGGCAACAATCAACAGCTCCATTAAAAGTAAGAATTCAATCTAAAAATGTGTGGTTTGCTTTGGAAAATTGTCAGCAGCAATGTCACCAGTTGCAATCTTTATCTAAAAGTTCATTTTCAATATTCAGCTGACAACCCTTAGCAATAATAAAGTCGCTGTCTGTCATCACATCTTTTACAAAAAATATGTTAATGCACATCGACAAACAAACACAATTAGAGTCACTCTGGTTGGTGACAGACTTGGTTATATGGCTGACTTCACACGTTGCTCCACGCTTTGTTTCCCTGCTTTTTTTCCCCTGCTCCTGCTATTCTTCCTCTATCAACTCTTCTGTCTCGAGTGAGCCATTTAGCTGTCGGACTCTTGGAGCTGTCAGCGTCCCTGCTCATCTACCCCTCTGCAAGACTGAAAGGCACTCATTTACCGCCTCCTCCCCTCTTTTAGTTCTCCTGTCTTTTTTTCCCCCGTTTTCCACTTCACTATCACCTTGCTCCCTCTCTCACCTCCCACAAATTGCAAAGTTCACGCCACAGCCAACCTGTTGTTTTTGTTCAGCAAACGTCCGCCACTCGCCCTTGCAATCAAAGTTAATGAGCAAAGACACAAAGACCCATGCACGCTCACGCAATCAGCGGACAAATAGTGACACTCTCGTAGTACGCACGCACACACACATTCAGAGCCTAAAGTTTTATGGGTGAGTGGTTTTACAAGCTTAAATGGGTTCTTAAGTACAGGGTATCTACCCATTGAGACCAGAACTACATCAGTCACTCTGTCATTACTGAGCACACACACACGTTGCAGCTGAGTATGTGTGCACAATTTTGCGACCATAATGAATTTCCTATGCCTTTCCCTCCCTCATTTCTCCATCCTCCTGTCTTCCCTACATCGCCTGTTTCTGTCATACTTCACTTTCCACCTCTCTCTCGCTCTCCCTAATCCCTCTATCCCTCCATCCCTTCGTCCCCGAGCATACAGAGTTCACTGTTGGTGTGGCTGCTGTGTGTTTTGGCAGGTCACACTGAGCCTCTCCGGTCCAACCAGAGTCGGCTCAGCGTGGGCTGGAAAACCTCACAGGGCTCGCTGTAGGCCATCTCTCTCTCTCTCTCACACACACACACACACACACACACACACACACACACACACACACACACACACACACACACACACACACACACACACACACACACACACACACACACACACACACACACACACACACACACACACACACACACACACACACATTCACAGTACACACCTATGCACAGATTCACACAAGTGCAACAAACGAACATGCGCTTTTTATTCTCACAACAGCACTTCCAAAGGTTAGGTTCCAGGCTGACTCCGGACAGCTGTCGTTCGTCACCGTGCCACTTTGGCAAAAGATCATGACAGATGCATTTTTTCCAGAGATGCCACATAAAACCACTCTCAGAGTCAAATCCCAGAGAGAAGAAGAGGTAAATTATGTGTAATACTTCAACCTGAACTGCTGTAGGCTTTGGCCAATGTCAAGGGCAGTGCTCGCCTTTCATTTACAGAGTATGAACTTTGTGCTGCAGTGGTGGCTAAAAACAACCATTTGGCCAGTTGTACCATACATAGTGTATGTGAATATACAGCAAGGTTCATGCATGTAGTACTGGTATTTTTTGATTGGATTGATGATGTCAATTAACCTCTTGAGGTTGAACAGAAACTTTAATGTTCCTTCTTTGTGTTAGGAAATATTGAACTGCAGCTATTGCGCAAGTTTTCCTTGAAATGAGGGTTGAACCATACCAGGAACCTTGAGTCTGAGTACATTGTGCCATTGAGAGCTACTGTGACTAAACACTTTGAGGTGACGAAGGATGAGCTATCCAGGGTAGACAGGCCAGCTCTGACCACCGACTCACAACTTTCCTTAAAAATTAAGTGGTTGGTTCCCAGTTAATGGCCATTGGTCTATCGGTAGGCAAAATTAACTGAAACTAACATCCCTAATCAAAACTTTTAAAAAATGCGATATAAAGTATTTTGCAGACTCACAAAGAAACGTATGGTAGACTGTCTGTTTGGCTGGTGGAATTAAAGTCATATATTTAGTGCCCGACCACACATATTGTTCCAATAACAGTACCAAGAGTTGGAACCAAAAGTTCATGTCCAGTACAGAACACCAATGTGGGGGTGCTGTTTTGACATAATTTAAAGGTGCAGTGTGTAGGATTTAGTGCCAGTGCTGCAGTTTGACCCCCCCCCCCCAACACCTTGTAAGGGAGACTTGTAAGGTCCTGTCAGGAGCCAGTGTTTGATTTGTCTGTTCCGGGCTACTGTAGAAACATGGCAGTGCAACATGGCGGCCTCTGTGGAAGAAGACCCGATGACATAAAAGGCTCATTCTAAGGTATCGAAAACACAACAATTCTTATTTTCAGGTGATTATACACTGATTTAAACATGCTTATTAATATTAAATTGTATTTCTGCCAGGTCGGTTCCACTAGATGTCACAAAATTATACACACCACACCTTTAAATTTCTTCCTTTTGGTAATAATAGTTTTGCTCAAATAAACACAAGAAAAAATGTACGGGATATATATACTAATTTCTTAGCAAACATGTCAATGTCTCCTGATGTGCAAGTTGGCACCCTGCGTGGTAGCTGCCTGCCATCAGTGTATGAATGTGTGTGAATGGGGTGAATGAGTTGTAGTAATTTACCATTTACCAATGTCAGTTCAACCTTAATATCTTTAATATCATACATTTTCAGTATCTCTGGCAGACTTTTTTTTTTCATTTGCGTGGTAGGGAAACTGTTTACATCATCATTAAAACTCTTTATAGGAACATGTAGATATTTTTTCAGTAAAGTTTATAAAAACAGTTTTGCTGTATTGAAATCAGTTCAAGAAAATGTCGTCTCACTGCCAATCAGCATCATATTGATCAGTTTTACAACAAAGTAATATGTAATCAAGCTAACTGCCAACTGCCGAGGGACTAGGGGTGCAGACAGCACAGATTGCCTGATTTTGGACGAGGCCTCCATCACCAAATTGTGATTCACTCTCTGGAGATACAGTAAGGAAGGACTCTCTGGCTGTCTGTTTGTCTGGGATCTTCAATGTGACAGACAGATGAGTCATAACTGTGTCCCAGAGCTGACAGGCTGTTGAGACGAAAAAGAGGAGATGTGGAACAAGAGGTTGGACAAAAGGGGAGGACAGGAGTGGAGGAAGGAAGAACGCCCGTCTGCTTCTTGCGAGGCGAGTCAAACAGAAAATGAAGTGAAAATGAATTTTTCACCCTGTCATCTTATTCATGTATCGTAAAACACGATATTTCATGCCTAAAATCACTTCTTTGTCACTTTTTCTTACTTTTTGGAAGACACAGTGCACTTTTTGTAGTTCTTACATCACATATCAATGGATGTACATGAAAAATTCAAACCAATAACCTCATCGAATCCTTCTTGAATGATCCCTTCTGTCCCTCCAGACTTTTAAAACTTCCAATTTCACTCTGTGTGACATCAAATGCAGCACCAGTAACGAAATACATTTCACCTGTTCCTGTTCCTCCTTTTCTTCACCCACTGTACACTGAACTTTAATAAGTAGGTATACAGTATGTGACCATAATTCCTTGTATATATGCACCTGTGGAAATACTCATTACCTTTACTCTGCAATACCACACTGTAAAGATATGTTACATGTTACAAGTTAAAGAATGCTATCTGAAATGTGCACTTTTAAGTACCAAAAGTAAAAGTATTTTTTTTTTGCAAGTGCAATAAATGTATTTTTACTGATGTATTTGTGCGTAAACAGCATTTTGATGTTGTGGCTGGTTAAGAAGTTCATTTTAGGAGCTGATACAACTTGTTCTGAGTAACTGACGATTGTTTTCATTATTGATGAATCCTCAGATTATTTTTTGAAGTAATCTCTCTGATCTATAAAACATTAAAAAAAGGAGTGAAAAACGCCTATCAGAGTTTTCTTTTGCCAAAAGTAATGTCATCAGATTGTGTACAACCAACAATATGCCAAACATCAAATGTTTGGCATATTTGCTAAAAAGAAAAAGAAAAAAAAAAGATTAAAATATTTAATATCGATACAAAATACTAAAAAATAATACAAAAAACATCCATATCAATGGCCAAAAAACAAAACCTCTTATCTGCAGGATTGTATGATAGGCGGATTTCACTTTGATGACGAGAACAGTGAAGGATGCTCATATTCAGTCTGTCTGCAAGATAAGTACATTTTTCAGATAGGAGGTTTTGCGTTTCGGCCATCGATATGGACAATGGACTTCTTTTAATCATTCTCATGGTTCATCAGTGGCCTTTTCATTTCAAGTTTGTTGGATTTTGACTATACAAAAGTAGCATTATTGTTCATACAATGCTTGTAATTTATATACTGATTGCATGTTTTGCATGTTACATTTTAAAATGAATCAATCCAACTGTCAGATAAATATAATTGAGTGTAATGTAGATTATTTCCCTCCAAAATACAGCGAGGTAGAAAGCAGAAAATGAACATACTGTACTCATGTAAAGTATAAGAACCTTAAAAGTGTTCTTGAGTACAGTATGGTACAGTAATACATGTACTTTGTTATTATGTTTTTCAACTCTTCATTAGAACCAAATTTCACTGATTTGACAGTCCTGAAGACCATCTGAAGGGAACATGCTTCTAATTGTTATGCCTATCTGCCTTTTTTCAGCCGCCGGTCTCATTATACTGTACACACACATAGTGCATGTACATACTGTACCACTACTGTATCTCTCTTCTAGCCTCATTTGATTTCATAACCATTGTTTGGGACGTTTACCTCATTATGTCTGCGTCGAGCACGGGGCGGCTTTTCTGCTTGAGCGTGCATATGTGTGAATGTGATTATGTTCAGTCGTGTGTGTCTGCTGTTAGTAATCTCGGTGGAAATGTGAGTGTGTGTGTGTTTCTCTTCAGCCCCGGGGCGAGTCGCAGCGAGGTGTCCCCCAAGGCCTCTCCCTATTCCTCACATGCCCCCCCCTCATTTCCCCTGTCTAGCTACCTCTCTCCCCCCCTCCACTTCCCCCCTCCCCGTCGCCCCTCCTTTTGCCCTCTTTAGCCACGACACTTTGAATCAAGTAGAAATTAATGCAGATGATGCATTCACTGTCTCATTGTCTCCTTCATTCTGTGGATGGATATCGAGATGACAGCAACATTGGGAAAACTACTGACGTAAAGCTTTTAGCGATGCTGTAGGGTGTTTATGTACAGTATGTGTAAATGCAAAGATGTGTGTGTGTGTGTGTGAGAGAGAGAGAGAAAAAGAGCGTATATGTGAGCAAGTTTGTCTTTTTGTGGGCCTGTGTGTGTATGATTAGTCCTTCTTTCACATATTTGTGTGTTTGTGTATGTGTGTATATGTGTGTGTGTGTACAAATGTGCATGTGTCACATTGTAATCCGCCACCTGGAGAGAGCAGAAAGGGGTTATGGGTAATATGCGAACTGCTGTTTGATTGATGAGCCAATCAGAGCGGCACAAAGGATTTCATTAACAAAAGACACCCTGCCACAAATCAGCAATCATTCAAACACACACACACACACACACACACACACGACAGACATATCAACACTTATCAGCGGACACACGCATACACACACACACATCCAACAAACACACTTACAGTCACTTATCGACACTTTCGAGTGCGTCAGCCTCTACCCCACCCACTCATCTACACCCATGGTGAGAGTGTGTGTGTGTGTGTGTGTGTATGTGTGTGACAAAAGTAACACAGTGTTATCACAAAGTCAGCAGTAATATTGTGGCCATTTCATCAGGACCGGCTGAGAGCAACGGGAATGCATATGGGTCACAGGTTTGCTTTTGGGAGGGAAAAAACAACAAAAACGTGGACGGCCAATCAAAATCAAGTGTGTGTTCATTCTTCCCCAGTGCATTCGGCCTGTTTCTCAATCACTGTGCTTTTGATGAAAAGTGGGGCTACTTGACGAGGAAGGAGGGTTTTTTTTTAAAAAAGAAAAAAAAGAGAGAAACTCAGCTGGCAGAATTACTTTTTTTTTTTTTTTTTTATAGTAAATTAGTTTTTATGCCCTGTGAGCCCTTTGCTCCGTTTTGATCTCCTGGCTTTTTAAGGAAGGGGGACACAGCTGCTCAAACACACACACACGAATACACAACAACACACACACCATGGTAATGGGCTATACTTTCTCATTAGGGTGACAGTAGTGTTATTTGTGTGTGTGTGTGTGTGTGTGTGTGTGTGTGTGTGTGTGTGTGTGTGTGTGTGTGTGTGTGTGTGTGTGTGTGTGTGTGTGTGTGTGTGTGTGTGTGCTTGCGTGCGTGCATGTTGGGGTGCTTCGTTATTATTGATTGCAATAATAAGATATTTGGACGCACAGATTATTTGCATCCCTGAGCAGAGTTATTGTTATCGGGGGGATGATGTGATTATGATGGTCATATCCACACTGCCTGGGGCAAGACGCTGTCTGACTGCCTGCACGTGTGTGTGTGTGTGTGTGTGTATGCGTGTGTGTGTGCCTGTGTGTGTGTAAGGGGAAAGAGAGAGAGAGAAAAAGTGTGTGCATCTGTGTGTGCATCTGTGTGCGCCCTGCCATCTCCATAGCATGTCTATGTCTAATTGGCTCGGGCTGATTCCACCCCTGGAATCCATTTTACACGGTTACCAAGGTGACAGCATCCGTTGTCTCCATCGTGGAGTAGACAGAAACATGTCAGCTTGCACACGTGCGAGCACACGCACGCACATACAAATAGGAAGAGTGGCAAACGTGCAGGAGCCCCAATCCCTGTTAATTAGCTCCATCTATTAGCAGCAAATCCACTAATTAAAGCCGAGCCAAGACACGACCCAAAGAAAGCTATCTACATAAGCCATATGGAGGGCTAAAGAAGTGGAAGGGACCCAGTAATGACAACATTCATACAGTACACAAACACACACACACACACACACACATACACACTAGTGCTGTATGTATCAGGGAAGGTCAACGGAAACCCTTGGCTGTTTTTATCTGCCAACCCTTCACAGAGCTGAAGTATATCACGGGTAAACTGCTTCTCTGAGGCGGCTGAATAGATGTCAAACAGAGGTGTTTAGTGCTGTAGCCTTGATGCAGCTTGTCATGGTGAAGCGCCACAGCACACCATGAAAGCCCGAGCTGAGATATAGACAAAAAGAGTGAATACAATTAATACATGTTTTTTTTACACAAATAGCAAAGCCTTAAAGTCGCCAAGGGAGGCTCTGTAAATTCTCTTCTCATTTATTTTTATCTAGCGTCTCTTTTGAAAGGAAAATAACCTCATGTAGTCTCGCGCCGAAAAGTACCTATTGGTGAAAAGGTGAGCGCAGCGTGAAAAGGAAAGGTACGGTTTTGCATTTAAGTTGGGTTCTTTTTGCTTTTGTTCACAGGGGGAGCGGAGAGGTTTCCGAGTTGGCTTTTAAGGTGTCGCGCTGCGATTGAAATCCTGATGTTGATAAATGGAACGGAGGCCTGCTGTGAAGCTCTTCTATCGCCATACCCTCCCTCCCTCCACTCCCTCCCCGTCCACCTTCAATGGAGACACAAGATGAATGAGAACGAAGTGGGAAAATAGCAGGACACAACAGTAGTGATTGAAAATATTACAGGCGAGCAAGGTGATGAAATGAGAAAGACGGAGCTGACAGGTAGGAGGCGTGTGATAGAGAAGTGTGCAAATATTCAGACTCTTTCAACAAATCTGACAACACAGTTCCACTTTAGTTTCAATGCAAATCAACTTTTGTATTTTTTTCTTGAATGAATACTAGAGTGATCTACTGCTCTTCTAAAAAAAAAGAAGACAGTTTTCTTGAGTGCATTCTGTATCAAAAGTGCATTAAAATCACACTGTGATTGTGTCATAATTATCATAATCACATCATGATCTAATAAACATAATCTGCCAAAAATTAGAGGCTTGAATACTTTATGGTGCAAACTGAATAATTAACGACATACCATTAACTCAAATGTAATTTTCCGGAGCGCCCTGCAACTTTCTGCTTGATTTTAATGGGCTCGCAAATCTACTCGTGATGCATGCAAAAAACGCCTTCCAAAGTGTAAACATGCTGTTTACCAAATAAACATTTTTAAACCCAATAATTGACTAAGTGTGTCATTAAGATGGATATATTATGCAGCGTCAGGTAATGAGGAGATTCAAAGAGGGGAGGGAAAAAAAATAATGGATGCAGAGGTAAAATGGAAAAGAGGAGAAAGCTCATGTTGGGGGGGGGGGGGGGGGGGTACAGTGTGTATGGGGTGGAGGGGTGGAGGGATTGGTTGTGGGGAGGTGGCGGCGGGGGTGTTGCCACCCAGCGGTTTGCTGCATGAAAGCACATTCAGGTGTCAATCTCCTGGAGGAATTAGAAAGCTCTGCTGGATGCCACTTATTTCTACCCTCAGCACGCTCCGTCTCTCTCTCTCTCGTTCCCCCTCTGTTAACCGAGTGATCAGCGCTGCATTAGTGTCGGAGTCACAGCGTCACATTTCTCTCTCTCAATCAAAATGGCTTGAATGGCCATTACACTCGCTATAATAATATTTATGAATCAAAACTATTACACTTTATAATGAATACCTATATGAATAACTTCAGAGGGTATGTTTGATAGGTTTTCTTTATGCAGATTGATATGATCCCTGCTGTACCCTTGGCAATTTGGTTGTGTGTGTGTGTGTGTGTGTGGGGGGGGGGGGGGGTCTAACATATGGCCCATGGGTCAAAACCAGCCCACCGGATAAGTTTGCAAAGTATGAAAATTGAAAGAAAGATAGAAAAGTAATTCCAACTTATCTATTGATTCAGAGGTTTTTTTTCCACCCTGACCACAATACAGCTCTCTGAAAATCAATGAATACATATTGTGGTCATACTTAAACCATTCATATGTTGAAATAATCTGAAAAAAACTGAGACATACTATTGTTGAAAATGCACACATGGTTTATTATAGTAAAGTTAAAGTATATATATTATTTGTAGGTTATTGTGCAATGGTTTTACTGGTCTGGCCCACTTAGATCAAATCAGGCTGTATGTGGCCCTTGAACTAAAATGAGTTTGACACCCCTGGTACAGAGCATCCTCACTTTGACTGCACGTGTTAATCATGTGTTACCACTCTTTGATTTAAATACTTCATAAACTGTTCCTAACATTTCTTTAAGGCTGTTGTTGAGTGACATTTTAAGTTTCCAGGTTACAGTATAGTACTGACATGAAAATCTAATTAAAGCTGCACTAATAATAACTGAACGTTTCTGTATTAACAATGGAGAAAAAAATGACTACTTCTAACGAAAGGAGTCAGTCATAGTGATAAACCCACAGATAATTATCACCCAACTTTGCAGTTTCTCTCAGCTCTGGAAAGTGTTTTAGCATCATTTAGCTCATTGTTTTGGTTGTACCGCCTACAGCTTTAATTAATGTCATGTACTTATACAGCTAGTCTACAGACTTGGAGACCGGAAGTTTAATTTGACACTTTCAGCCTGTTTGCTTCTGTTTTAGGAGAGGTCAGGTCTGGTAGTGTACTGCTTTTGCGACACAGTCAGTGTAGATATTGTATTACAGTTCTCACCAGTGTTGCATCCAGCTGCAGCACTAAGTTGTGTCCAGGGGGAAAAAACTAAATGCCAAGCACCAAACAGCAAACAGATAAAGTTAGCAATAAGCTGGTGAACATAAAGCATTTAGGAGCTAAAGTGTTGCCCTTTGGGAGTTGGTGGAGACCAAAACAGAGCTAAAAGGGACATAAATGCTAATGTTACAACTTTATACAGAGATAATATGTTATTGTTGTGTTTAATGTTTGCTGCACTGCCCCCAAGTGGCCCAAAAATAATAATTTAATCAAGTAACCGACTTTTAAAAAAGGGCATTAAGCACATTAAAAAGGTTAATTACAGTAACTGAAGTGACTTCTTTTTTAAAACACCAACGCAACTTAGTTCCAGGCTGTTGTTATGTAATATTATGAAGCAGACTACTATTATGAAATATCATCGTACCACCCTGTTAAGACAGAGCCTGACATAACTGTTGAAAATGACTGACTAATCAGTGTAATATTTTTAGCTTTGTGGGCGAGTGTCAGAGCAACAGGCCCCATCGCTGTTCCCGTCCTCCTACAGCTCAAGCACCGGCCTTCTGGGTGATAACAAAGTGACGCTGAATTCAAATTCAACTCCCCCCTGCCCCCCACCTCCACCCTCTCCTCTTTTATCTGCCAGGCAGCCTGAAGATCCATCACTGTAGGACACCAAAACGTTTTTCTCAGCCCATTTTCCTCCTCGGTGTATCTCCACTTTAGTTGTCAGCTGGAGAAGGAGCGATATAAAGAACACTCTGGTAGATTATAGGGAAGGAGTGCAGATGGAAACCCTGACGCCCTCCACCTCTCCCTCCATAGTGTGCTTTTTTTTCTCCCACCGAGTCCAGCCTGATGAATGTTGAGAATCTTTCAGGGACTCTACTTAAATTGTTTATCATGCAACCTTGCGCTCGCCGCTCTGTCTAATGGGCTGTGTATAGCTGGCACTTATATGGTCTACAACATTCAACACTATTGAACGTGACCCCGTCTTTTATAAAAGGGAGCTGACCTCCAAGCAGTCGCTCCACTGAAAAGGAGGCTACAGGTATGTGCCGCTATCTGTGTCCTTCTGCACACCGAGCCTTTTCCATTCTTTACACTCCATTGCTTTTTCCCCTCCTCTCTCCTTTCACCAGACACAGCGGCACTCAGTCTCTCTCCCCTCAAATCACCGTCTCCATCTATGAGGGGGGTAAAAAATCAATACAACACCAAACAATGGCTTATAGGCCTAAGGGTGCAGTGTGCAGAAAGGTCACTGCTATACATTATGTATGGTGGCCAGCTAATGGTCAGTGTGCTCGCAGACAAATGGACTGTAAGCATCTCCCATGTGTGATGATCGCACAAGGGAGATGCTCACGTACGTACACACACACACACACACACACACACACACACACACACACACACACACACACACACACACACACACACACACACACACAACAAACACACAGACACACAAACAAGCACTAATACAAAGCCGCACAAGCACACCTATAGGCAGAATGGATGTAAACAAGTACATGTAAGCACCAGCATATAAATATGTTCAAAGGCCGCACACAGACACACAAAGTCGCATTGATCCTCACACACACACACACACACACACACACTGCTACAATCATACAACAATATAGTGTCTGAAAAGGGTACATTCACAGAAGCCCAAACACACAGATATGCACAAGCACACACACAAACACACACATATACACACACACACACACACTCTCTCTCACACCTTTCATCATTTATCCATCACTCTGGCTCACAGATCTGATTCAGAGAGCAGAACCCAAGCTGTACTGTATATCTTTTATATCGCTTGTGAAGATGTACTGCTTTGTAAAGTTTTCACAAGTTTTCAGTGGCACATGTGTTTTTACACCATGTTTTGAATCCTCATCAGCATCCTCATCTGACCTCTTTTATTCCCAGTTGCATATTATTCTTATTTTCTGTTATATTTTTCTTACTGTCAACATATCCATTGAGAAGATCATAACCAATATACCGAAACGCTGCCGAAATTTAGTTTATTTGTGAATTAAACAACATATAACATGTTAATTAATGAGCTTTAGAAACCTTGGGCTGCTTTTGTTACCTTCAGACAGAGCAACTCTCGCTGTTTCTGCTTATTTCTAGTTTTTATGCTAAGCTAAGCTAACCGGCTGCTAGCTTAGAAGAACGCGAAGAAGCATATTTCCACAATGTTTCAGTATTCCTTTAAAAACAGGTCATACATTTTTAGACTCAGTATTTTTGTCAGCCAGCTGGGCACTGTAGTTTTTGGTTTTTGAAACAGGAGTAAATTTTTTTGGTTTTTGAAACAGGAGTAAATTGCATTTGTTGGGGACTATTTACAGTGGCGGATTAATACACATTTGGTGTAGCAGCTGTAGCAGGATGGTGTACTGATTCAAAACTACAGTGCCCATGTTCATGTTGATAAAGGAACATGTCACCCAGTGCAGGAGTGTGACTCCTTGATGTGTTTCTAATAGATTTTATAAAATACATCTCTAATATATCACAATATACATCAGGTGACATGAGGTTTTAGACAGAAAGACACTTGCTATTGGTCTGTTCATGCATTTTATTGTCAATAATCATAAGAAATATAAAGTGCTGCCCAACTATCTGACTTCAAATTATTTCTAAAGTAAGTTTTATTAGGATTATTATTTTTACTTTAATAGCTGTTTAATTAATATAATTCATACTACATCATTCGTATAAATACTTTCTCATTAAGTCTTGTCAGTCACAGAGATTCAAAGGACTTACCACTTTATCTGTCACACAACATACATTTACCTCCCTAATGAGCGCAGTAAGCCCACCAATCAAAACTACAGCCTGCAAAGGGATCCTACCTATGGCAACAGCCGCGATGGTGACCACGGAAACAAGACCAGAAAAGCTGCTGCCACCAAAAGAGAAAGGCATGAAAAAAAGAAGGGAGTGAGAATGACTAAATCTGCAATTATTGCCTGGTGGGGAGCAGAGTAGATGCATCAGTATGATGTGGTAATTGCCTGGACATGCTAGTGGGGGCAGATAGCACATTATTTATAGAGGAGAGGGGAACAACATGACAGGAAACACTATGTATGTAAGTGTGTGTGTGTGTGTGTGTGTGTGCGCGTGCGTGCGTGTGGGTGTGTGTGCGTGCGTGCCCATACTTCAACAGGAGAGAGTTTGACCTTCATGTAGGAGTGCTGGAGTTGACACAAGCACGTCTGCACTGGGACAAGAGCTCAGGTTTAACAGGCATATTGAAAAGGTCAGAGCTGTCACTCACCCAAACACACACACATACACATACACACACACACACACACACACAAAAGATGCACAGACAACCAAAGTCCATATGCACATATCTACACACATTGGGAACTGACACACAAGTGCGCGCACACTTTCTTAGACTCACACACACTTGGAGAGGCAGCGAGTGCATGCCAAAACGGTGAACCATGTCAAATTAAAAGAGAAGTCTGCGTGCTCTCTGCCCATCTCCTTCAGAAAACACACACACACACACACACACACACACAATTTGGGAAGCTGCCAAAAGTCCCTGGAGCTGGCAGTTTTTGCCTGGTCTTATTTTTCACCCTCTCTCCACACCCACACACACACTCACAAACACACACACGCACCCAGACAGGGTCATTGGTGTATAAAGTTGTTTTGGTCTGTTTATGGATTGTGATTGGTCGCTGTGTTGCTAGCCAAAAAAAAAAAGAAGCTTTTCCTCTGTAGTAACAGCTCCACCTCACCCCCCGCAGCCCACCCGTCCTGCTAATCTGCTTCCTGATTGGCTGATTAAACTCCTCACTCTTTTTCCTTTCTCTGCCTATACCTTTCTAACAACAACACATCTTCCATTCACACACACACACACACACACACACACACACACACACACACACACACACACACACAGACACACACACCGGCTGGTGCAGTGTTGACACATGCTGGCACAATCAAACACACACACACATACAAAGAGGGGGAGTCTTGATTGGCACACACGTTATAAATAGAGAAGAAAATTGGGAAAAGAGAGAGGGGGGCTTTAAACATAGGTACAGTAGGATTGTCAATATCTTTACATCAGAACTTCATATTTAAAAATTGCAGTATTTTAAAATTGCTTCAGTTCAGCTGTCACAACAAAACACAGTTTCAATCTGAAAAACTTAAAAACACAAAAAGCTGTTCTGATTTTGTCACATGTGTGACACACAAAATGAAAGTCTCAGAAAATGTCAAATATGTAACAGACGGTTTATCAGAGCATCACAATTACTTCATTTCTATAAAATAACAAGTAACTCTCACAGAGTGTGTGATGATGATCTCCTCAAGATTACACATGTAGCAATGGGGGAAAAAAACTACTGAATTTGACAGTATGTAATGTAAGATGACTTTGAAAACTGTCATTTTTGGCACTTACAGATGTGATCTAGACTCTGATTTTACACCATAGTCAATCTTACATTCCTACCATACAAAATGACGACTGTATTGTAACTTTTTCAGCTTTGCATCAATCACAAAGTTATGTTTTCATCCAAGATGTCGAGAAATTTCAAACACGTTCCAAGTTAAATCATAAAAAATACAGTAAGACACAATAATACTGCAATGCTGGAAAGCACATGCTCTAACACTAAAGCCCAACTGACACTCCTGTAATAGGGAGTCAATACGGTGCAACATTTTGCCTGTAAACAAAAGGCCAGAAATTGTGTTTCTTTTTCCTTTTCATTACTGCCACAAATTTGAGCCGCACGGCAGCAGTGATGAAGTAATTATGCTGCAATCTGGCTCACCGGGGTAATGTTTTTTTTTTTTTAAAGAAGTGCTTGCACACACATGTTGCATTGATTCACTCAGTCTATACGCTCATTAATAAGCATTGAGTCTTGTGCAGTGAGGTGGCTGTATTGCACTTATATGTATGTTACAGAATTATTTAATGTTTAAAAAATGTAAGAATTTAGCAAGAATACCAGACTAGGATATCACACCCTACAACATCCTCTATTGCAGGAAAGATACCCAGCAAGCATTTGACATATGGTGACATGCTATAATCAACATCATGTGTAATAAACAACTCCCTACAATCTCATTTTTTGTAATGGAGCATGAATTTCAAGTTGTCACAATATTTGTTGGGCATCTTGTTTTTTTGTTTTCCCACACTGGCTCATTTAGTTCTGTTGGTTAACTATCAGCAGGTTTTATATGCATGAATAAACATGCTTTTTTCTTGTGTGTGCTTTAATATTGACACTTACTGATATCCACGATTGCTTTGGCAATATAACAATATAGATATTATGGTCGTGAAGCTACCCTGTTTGTCAGACAGAGAGAAATATAAAAAGGTTCAAGCCCACACATGTTCCTCAAAACACAGTGCCACACTCTCAAACACCTTGCCGGTAATAATCTGTTGAAGATGATAATTTATTCTCTGTCAACCCCCCCTTCTTCAACTCTCTGCGCTCCAGCTGGCACAAAATCCACCCGCATTGCGTGTCAGATGGGCGGGACGTTACATTTTTTTGGAGCAAGTTTCAGTGCCACAGACGAGAAGTAATTGTCTTGCATTTGCTGCCACTGTGGGTGTTTTCAAATGCAGAGTGCCTCCAACCCCGCCAGCTGTCGACATGTAGCCGAACTGGATATTTCCACTGGATACCACAAAAAATCTGGCGTGAGGCCAGGTAGTCTCTTAGACAAACAGACAGACAGTCGGGCGGGCGGGCGGCAGGAATGGGAATGCAATATTCATCAGGTGATACCTCCTGTAACACTCTATTATTTATCAAGTCTGAATCAGCTCTGTCATCATCCACACTCTAACAGGCTGAGCCTCCAGCACAGCCATAAGGAGCGTATACGCAATATATAGCTGGATTTCCCAAATGAATCAGTGGACCCGTTGCAATATGGTCAAAATAGAGCTAATGAGAAGCTGGGCCTCATCTAAAATCCTCTGTGAGGGGATTACACAGGTTCGAGCGCTGTAACTGTATTTCTCTAGTGAACTATCCTACTTTTCTTTTTTTTTTTCTTCTTCCAGGTGAACAGCCGTGCTCCGCCTGCCTAATTTGTTTCTATTCCTGTGAATGGCATTAATCAAATCATATGTACCTCTAATGTACTTCCACCGCTCAGTGTGTTCAATCTGGCCATTAACATATGAAACCTCCAGTCCAAATAGTTAATACGAGCGGCTTTAAATAGCCATGCGAGGGATTAATGATGGAGGTAATCATTTACGGTATGCTTTATTAATCTGCTCTCCTGTTATTAGGACAGTTATTAAGGCTGTCAGTCGTTAAGGGGAGATGGTGGTGATGGTGGGTGGGGCAGTCTAATTTAAACCTGGGATCTTTACTATTGATCTGATGTAATGTTTTACCCTCCATCCTTTCGACTTCGCTCACTCTTGCATCATTCCTATTACTAACTGCTGACAACCGAGCTGACAAGCTGACTAATGTAACATCGGGTTCTGAGGCGTGTACAGTGAACAGCTAATATAAATGTAGGAATGGGCTTGAATTTTTTTTTCTAAGGAATATATCAAGATTTTGTTTGTTTTCAAAGAGGCATTCCACCAATTTTACACTCAAAACCACACTTAAGTCTTCTTTGGCTCTGAGGAATCTTTGTCAAGTCTGAGAAAATAACCACTTATAATATCTTTAGGGATTCATCTCAGCTTGGGCTTGTAGACAATATATTTATAACACAAAACCTGTGATGCAAACTGGGGGTTTTGGGTTGGTATTTACTGGGTAGGAAGAGTCTTAATAAGTAGATGCTACTGGTTTAAAAGAACATATTGGACCACAAAACCCCGTTCTGGCAAATAAATCATGGTTAAGATTAAGCACACTAGTTAGGAAATATTGTAGTTAAGCTTTTTTTTTTTTTTTTTTTTTTAAGTTTCTTAAACATAAATTGTACTGTACCAGGATATGAATCCTTGTCTCTCACAGGACAGACTACATATTTGCTTCCTGCATTGGTTTTGAGCGTTGGCAATTGGACAAAATTGCATATTGCAGATCTGTCCAATATGAATGTCCTGTCTAGGGATACTGGGCTGGAAATGTAAGATCCAGTGTTTTTGGAGTACATTTGGGACTAAAAGATATCCTGGCCTCTGCTGTATTGATTTTTTGCCTTTTATTTGATAATAAAGCAATATCAAGAAATGATGACAGAGAGTGATGGGGATCATGAAAGATGTGCCGGAAAAGGTCTCGAGCTAGATACAAACTGTGGACATTTCGATTCATAGTCAGTGCGTTCCGCTCCTTTTAAAGTTTAACTTGTTTGGGTCCCCATGGAAACAGAACTCTTTCAGTGTGGTAAAGAAAACAACTACATTTGAGATTGTCTGGAATAGAATAGTATTTTTCTGATAGTAGTGGAATGATGAGCGAGTTGAACAGTTGAACTATCACTAATTCACAACAAACGGCCTCTCAGTTGGTGATAATGTGCTCAAATTACACACTGTGTTCTGTGAGGTCTTCGCAGGCTCGCCGGCTTTTCACGCATTAACATCAATACCACTGCATATTTTCTTAAACTGATTAACTCCACTTCTCTCAACCACACAATTAATCACCTCTTTTCAGAAAGAAGGAGGAGGAGGGGACAGCTGCAATAAAAACCTCAAATCAAACCTTTTTATCGGTCCTCATTCTCACACCGAAAATGGGTATCTGGCCAAAAAAAGTTCAGTCCTGTATTCTATCACTTCATGTTTGAGTCCCAGCACTCATAGAAGTTTTACAGAGCACATTGGCGACATTGTGTCTATCAGTAAGTGGATGGGACATAAAAGGCGGGGGTATGAGATGTAGGCTGAATAAACATAATCCATAATTAATAAGCTAAATGAGGCACTGCTACTTGGTGCACCTGACTGCCCACTGAGATGAGCTTTCAGGCCAGTCAAGTGTTGACTGTCTGGGCTGCTGTGCGCCCATACACTATGTATGCAGTCACGCCTCGGTGCACACACACTTTTCTGGAGCTAATGAGGCCTTGGGAGATCGTACACATCTGAAAACGTTTCTCTGTGCGCTTGCCTCCATATATGTTTATTTGTGCATGAACCTCTGCGGGGACGCATCATATGCATACTGTACATACAGGACATCTCACGGAGCGAGGCATCATGCTATCGTTCACCACACTCGTTTACCCCCGTTCGTGTATTTTCCAGCTTTCTCCCATTACTATCTTTGTATCTCGCCATCGCCAGAGTCAGTGAAGCGTGGGGAGTTATGAGAGTTTTCCAGTCTTGAGGAGGAGAGAGGAAAAAAAAGGCGTCTTGCTTTTGCTTAAGAAACAACAACTCCTCTCCTATTATTGCGTGCAGCCTCACTGCTAATGTACATCCACGTTACATGCTGAAGAGCCTCTTTTTGGCGCATCTCACATATATGATTTCATATAAGTGTGAAAAAGGAAAGGCCCTGGACTGGCAGATCATGATAGGAAAACACATAAATAGAAGCGGACTCGCATACAAACATGGAACCCGAGTGTCATAACAATTCCACATCGTGAGAGGGCCCCTGACTCCACTTCAAAGCTCTCTGTCTGACAGTGGCTAATGATGAACACTCAGATGAAGACCAAAGAGACAGCGATCCAGACTACACATTAAAAAGGCCTCTTCCCATCTTTTACACCGAGATAAAAGACGAGAACTCGTGCCCAACTGCGCCTAATGTGCGTTTAAGCACTCATACATACATACATAAATGCGTACACAGGCAGACACACTTATCATGCAAATGTAGAATAATTACAGTCTTGTCTGTGAGAGGAAAGCCGGGTTGCCTTTTGAAGATAGGGATCCTCAAAAGATTCATTGATGTTACTCTGGGTAATGGAGGAGAGACGCTAAATACAGAGCTGGTGTCTCTCACTCTTTTCTCTCTCGTTCACAAAATCGACATATCCTGCATCGCTCGGGAGGATGGGGACTATTTACGTCTCCAGCTCAGATGGGAGAGGTCACGGGAGTCGATGCCCAGAAGCTGCGATCACCAGAACTCTGTCAAGTTGCCCTCGGACTGAGATTTCGTCCACATCTAAAAACGAGTTCACGCTCAGGTAATTTCTGCACAGATCTCTGAAGCAACAGAAAAACAACAACTGCCAAACAGCCATCTGGAAAGGAAGCAAGGAGAGAGACAGCTCGCTAGTGACTGTGCTGAGTCTCAGCTGGGTAATCGTTCACTCTGTCCCCTCCTTCTCTAAGTGATCACCTGTCGAACTCTGGATTTACAAGTTCTCATTTACATATTTCTCTGTTTTTGTTATCAGACAACTCACCAAGCATAAAACAGCAATTTGACTGCTGTTAACCAGGCAAACAAGAAACTCCTGAGCTGTCAATCAAACCGTCAGTTGAAGCATTTGAAAAAAAAAAAGAAACATAAATGCAGCTTAATGGTACCAGAAGTGTGATTGTACTACAGTATGATATATGAAAATGATTGACAACAGAGAAGGTTAGAGTTGAAATTGGCACTGAAAACTGGTATTTCTCATTAAGTATTTCTTAGGACTGTGTGCGCAACAGTCAAAGTTAAGGCTTGAAACAGCATAAATGTAGTTTTATTTATTTAGAGTTCAGCACAGAAAACTCTATCTGTTTCATCAGGATTGTGTGGGTGTTATTTGATTAGATTAAATTTGACAGTGGCCCGGTTACATAAGCAAACAACCCCACAACTGTCATCACATTTAGTTCAAAATGTTGCTTAATCCTGATTGGTGCGCAGAAATATGTGATGTCACAATTTTCCAATGGAGATGTGCCCACTTCAAACCAATGACAAAAGCAAATTACACACAATCAAGAATGTGAAATAACCAGAACTGCTCCAACAAGGCTCCATTTTTGGATGTCAGAGATTGCGGCTTAGTGTGAACACACTGCCAGAATGGGGGAAAAAGATGCATCTGAAACACTGAACTGACATAGTGTTGATTATGTGGCAACAAGACTACAGAAAGTCACTGCAACCTGCCAAAAAGTAGTTGCAGTACGTGACACCCCCACCCCAGCTCCAGCATGAGCGTAGCTTGGCATCCTTGCTCCTATTTGATACAGGATGAGAATATAGATATACAAATGAGAATGGTATCAATCTTCTCTCAGTAAGAAAGCAATTAAAGAGATTTTGGAAGCATATTTTGTCTGTAAGTGATAAAGAAATAACTACAACAGCCAATAATAACATAATCCAATTATTCCAACTCAAAAAATTATATATGAGAAGTAAGGAATGAAAACAAACCCAGTAGTAATGAGTACAGTAACAGTGTGAAGGTGTTGATGTACCCTGAGAGAGTGTGTCCGGGCAAAGGTGGCCACAGCCGGCAGCATTATTGCCAACCTTGTTGTGTTTTCATGGACAAACCGGGGAGCCGAGGACCCACGCGCACACATACATGTGCATACAGATTACCAGACGGGACTTTAAACTCACACACAGACACACTCCTGCACAGGCCAGCACACAAACTAATTGGCCACCCCATTAGTAATTTATTAAGCTTGTCCTTGTAAATTTTATCAGGTATCCAGCAGGGGAATAGATTTATTGATTCGCTCTGCATTCATCAGGCCCAGAAAACAGAGCGAGAGAGAGAGCAGAGGAGTCAGAGAGAGGCAGAAGAGGAGAAAGAGAGAGAGAAAGACAGAGAGAGAGAGAGTACATTTATCAGGGCGGACAGCATCAGGTTCCAAACGGCTTTGCAAGAGATCAGGCTGGAGTGTGTTGTGATTCCCCCTGGGTCACCACTATATCCTGCTTCATTCACAACGCAGCCTCGCCTCAGCTCATCAATGTGCGCCTCTCGATCAATGATTCTCATAAAACACCATCCAGGCTTTAGCTTATACCTTCTCACGGCCAAAAAATACAAAAAAAAGAAGATGCTGTCAAACTTCATTTTAACCCCCAGGAGCTACAGATAAGCTGCAGGGCAAACAAGTACACACAGGGTCACGGATACACCAAGAGTAAATTGTAAGAAATTTCAATTTAAAAAACATCGCAACTGTTAGACTAACTATGTACAATATGTATGAGGTTGTGACCTCATTACTGTACCATCTCTGGCCCACTAGTTTCCTGGTTTTTCCTTTTTTTTCTCCTTCATCTCAGGTGTTGGCGAGTATCGACTGGTCGGGGAAGTATGTTGTTATTGTAATAGCATTAGTCTCTGTGGCTCATCCACCCTGCCCATCACTTCAGTAAAGCCTCTCTCTGTTTGTGATCACTAGCAGTCTAGGGGGAAAAAAAGAACTCCTATCGCTGTTTTCAGTCCTTCCCTCCAGCAAGAGAAACAACAGGAAGTTGGAGAAGTGAAGGAAGCAGAAAGCAGAAGGAGAGTGTTGGAGGACAGACTAGTTGTCCTTGTTGGCAACAGTGGTGATAATTGTGGCGTGTGTCTGTGTGTTCCGAGTATATATATATATTCTATATTCACCTTAGTGGGCAGATGGATAATTTTCGACGCGTGGGTACGTGTGTTAAATCGATGTGACAGCGAGAAAGCTGGACTGTAAACACTGGTTTCTGAAATGCAATCCTTTGTAAACACAAACCTTGCCCGTTTTCACTCTGGACGATATTTTCTTCTTTTTTCTTTTTTTTGGAGGGAGTGGGGGATCAGAGAAAACTCATCTTCAAGATCCCTTTCCCTTTAGGCATCAACTTGACTAGTATTGTTCCAGGATTCCCCCAGCATGGCTCACCAGGAAGCCATCCCTGCCTGCCGCGTGATTGGACGAGGGACCCCGTGTCTGGGATTTGGGAATACCAGTTCCTAATCCTCTGCATGGCTTCCTCTGTCTCTGGATGTCTCAGGTTGGAACATGTAGGTGGAGCGCTGTAAACACACACGCGTACACACACAAACTAAGACATATGGAATGAAGCGATAAGGCCTGTGGATGTTTAAGTCCGTTACTGCATGGATTCCAACCATTTAGCCTCAGGCATTTGGCCACTGTACTCTTCTGTAAGCTTTACAAATATTCAAGATATCATGCAAGAAAGTGTTCAGTTACATCTTCTGCAACATGTACAGTACATATTTCCTAGAGATCTCTACTCGGAGGGCTCTTTTCATAAATCTTTCTAACTCCATCTTGATTCATTGTAACATGATACAATAGATTTATACTGACTGTTTTGTTAGAGTCGGAGAATTTTCATTACAGAAAACTTTCTCAAATTGTTGAAAATCTTTTGGGTGAAAACTAATGTTTTCCCTCCTTTTTTCATTATCCACTTGTTGAGTTTCATTCAAAAATTCTTGAATTTAACTCAGAATGTAGTCTTGACCCGAAACTCATGATTTACTTGTCTTTTATAAAGTTTTGTATACAATACATGTTCAAGGACCCAGTGAATTACCTTCTGGAAATCGCATAGTTTCACAGGTCAATGACTGAACTAAAATAAAAGTGGAGGAATTTTCTTTGTGTGCTTTGAGTCTCTATAGAGAAACATGTATTTGTCACATTTTTCAAATACTAGGTAACTATCCTATTCAGCTCATATGTTTGCGAATATTTTCCTTTTCTCCATCCATCTCCTCTTTCCATTTCTTTTGCACCTTATTCTTTCTTTGCCTTTCCTACACAAGACATAATACAGAAAGAAAGAAAAAGAAAAGAATAGGAGTGTGAAGATAGTGCGTCAAGGCTGATTTTGAGGGATGAAGGGAGGAGAGAAAAGGGGAAAGGACAGGAGAGGAGGGGAGGACGAGAGGCAACAATCTGTGCTGGTTAACTTCTCCCTGTTGACCCTGCAGAAGGGGCCACGGCTCTCTCCATCTGCCTGAAATAATCTCCCACAAACACACACACACACTCGGACGTGCGTGCACACGCACTATCCCAAATGGCAAAAAAAGGATTAATGATATTCCAACACTTACACACAATCACCCAGAATCCATCACTCCAGTTTTTTACAGAAGCCCAGGCGTGCCAGTATATGTGTGTGTGTGCGTGTGTGTGCGTATCTCACTTTGAAGATAGAAAGTGTTTGTGTGTGTCTGCAAGTGTCTGTGTATTACGTGGGTGTGTGTCATGTCTGGGGCACCATATGTTCCCCACAAATTTGTTTTCACCCCTAAAAAAGCATATCCATACGCATATTAAGCAGCTTTAATTAAGACCCCCTCTATCCACATGCATATACTGTACACAGATGCGCATACGCACACTTCCTGTGAGAGGTAGTGGGCATCTCATCGCTGGTGAGAACACTTGAGAAACACGTTAATTGACATTGACTATTCATATATATATACAGAGTGTGTTGGCTGGGCCTTGGGCAGATGGTGTTTGTAAGCCCTCCATTTTAAACCTGCAGTCAAAAAAGAGAAAAATGCTGCCTCAGTCTTGTTGCTAAGTGCCTGAACAACCAGATAGGACTGTATCATGAAGTCAGTGCATCTCATAAAAACTAAGAAGTGGTTCTGATTTGATCAGGACCAATAATAGCAGTCTTAATTTTCTATCAATAGGTATAAGTTGTTTTAACGCTGCAAATTAGACCCCAGCCTGAACACTACTTACGTTAGCTTTAGCTTTAGCTTTAAGTAGCTGTAAAGAGATAGTTTGACATTTCGGAAATGCACTTACTTGCTTTCTTGCTGAGAAAATTGATACCAATTTCACAGCTATAGAGTAAATATGAAGCTAGAGCCAGGAGGTGATTAGCTTAGCTTAGCTCAAAGGCTGGAAACGGGGGAAAACAGCTAGCCTGGCTCAGTCCAATAACAAATACCACGTGCGCCACTAAAGCTCAGTAATTAAAGTGTTATATCTCTTTTTTCTAATTGTTCATCTGTACAATTGTCATAGCATAGACTCCAGGACAGATTAAACAAGGTATAATTTTGGACAGAGCGAGGCTAGCCAAGATACCTTTATATTTACACCACAGAGAGATATCAGACATTTAAGTTAACTCTCAAGAATGAATAATAGTAATTCACAAAGCAGAATCCTCCTCATGCTCTCAAAATAAGCTTATAAAAACCTTCAATTTTTAATGAATAACTTTTAAGTTCAAGGCATATAAAAAGTAAACAGAGAATAACATCCTGGATTAGCTATATTAGCTAAATGCATACATCTATGAGGCTGTGGATAGCTGTTGATTTCTATATGCTGGAAAAGGAATGAATAAGAAGTTTGTCAATGTTATTGAATTCTATGGAAATGCAAGAAAACTAAGTGCCAGTAGCTCGTTATCCAGTGGACAGGAATGAATATAAGTGGTTAATGGGCTGCAATTATATAGCTCCTTTCTAGCGCCAAACACTCAAAGCACTTTACACTATATGTCAACATTCACCCAATCATACACACATTAATACACTGATGGCAGAGCCTGCCATGCAAGGTTTCAACCTGCTAATCAGGAGGAGTTTCTCAGGTTTATTTAATGCAATTTGGAGTTCAGTATCTTGCCTCCGGACACTTGGACATGCCACAGCTGCCTCGTATAATAATGAGTCATGATTGTTTGACGACTGAACATATTTATTTGAACCAGATTACACAGACAACAACTTAAATCGAATCACAGAGGAGGCTCAAAACCCTTTCAAGACATTTTTAACATATCTATTTATATTTATTTCTTTGCTATGTTACAATCATGCTTCAAATGCCAAATTGCCCTGGAAGTAAGTCCTTATGCTGTTGACGGATTTAAGGGACTAACTTTTGTGGTTTTGGACAAAAGGTTTATGTAAATGTTCTTGGATTTTTAGGATGCTCACACCAAATGTAGGCTACATTGTTTTGCTGGAATCCACATTTTCCAAAGTGGAGGTGGTAAGTGCAGAGTTTGCTTGCATGACCCACAGGCAGCATGGCCTAAATTATGAGAATTAAACCCAGTTGAAAATTACCAACATTTTCCTTGGAAAATATAACTGAAAAACCCTTTTTTAAACTCTTTGTCATCTATTTTTCAGAACAGCTTAAATCTAACCGTTACTTGTTTTCAGCCAATTCCACACTCAACTTATTTTTAATAAATGATAACACACAAGAGCCCAAACCTTGCCTGGAGTACAATTGCTCCAGTGTTGCACAATGATACCAAAAAAATGCTAATCATAACATCATAATTTATGCCTAAAGTTGTAAATCTAAATCATTAAAAGATTTGTATTATTAAGAGATTATTGCTTTGAATTCCTGCACTGCACTTTGGATGCACTTTTGTCAAATGATGTAGCCAGAACTCTTTAATATTTGTCCTGGAGTTTGAGTGAAACCTTTTCACCCATGGTTCCATTTTCTATACCTGCTTACTCTGTGCAGGGTCAGAAGGATCTGGAGCTTATCCCAGCATGCAGCAGTACAGCTAACGCATAGATGACAAACTCACTCACCTACAGAGAATACAGAGTTTCCACTTCACCTTAGCTGCATGTCTTTGAACCTTGGGAGGAAACCTATGCCGACGTGGTGGGAAGAACAAACTCCACATAGGAAGGAGCAGGACTCAAACAAGGATCAGGGCCAGGATGTGAACAGCGGGCCTTCCAGCTGTGAGGTGAAAGAGCAAAACCCTGCACCACCCTTATATTTAAAATAATCTTTTTAATTGTATCCAAAGTGTATGATTCTCCTGCTGTAACACTGACAGCATCAGATCTATATATTCTTGCCATGTTTTTAATTTAAAATCTCACTCCAGTAATCACATGTATTCTTGTTTCCAGTAGTGATCTGTACATGGGACAACTGCATGCATTTACATTTTTTATTATTCAATTCTTATTCAGATTATTTCCTACTTTGATGTATCCAATTACTACTTTCATGTGACATTTCATCCAATTTAATCTATAAACCCAAGCTGTCACGCTCCTGGACAGCATTATGAATGCAAATCAGGGTTCAAGATTCTGACAACTTTGGTCTAAAAACAGTCGGTGAAAATGCTTTAACAGTCTTCATTAATTCCTAACTGCTTATTAAAAGTGTTGATTTAGTGCTCAGCATCTCACATTAATGATTATTCATACACTGTATACGTACGGTAGCAAAGGGCACGCTGCAATAATGATGGCAGGATGCAGGAGAGGCTACAGGAGTTGTGAACGATGGTGTCTCTCGCAACCGTGAAAATGGCTGTGGCACCTCCAAGTCACACATATCTGTTTCCGACAGGGAGGCTGTCACCATGGCAACGCAGCTTTTTGGCTTTGCAGGGTGATAACAAGGTGGAGATGTGCTTAAAGAAGTGTGTGTGTGTGTGTGTGTGTGTGTGTGGGGGGGGGGGGGGTTAGGGAAGATAGGAATGGGTGTGCGCCGAGGGAGGGAAGGAGATAAACTAAAACATTTCGCTCCCAAAGTATTTTAAACCCTAGAGAGCCTACACCCCGGACAAAAGAGGAAATACATGAAGGGATTACGCACACATGCACAACTTTGTATACACACACTTTTGAACACCTTGCTTTCAACATGTTCATTCTCCAAAGCATTTAACTAAACCATAATTTAACCTATTTTTTTTTTTAAGTTTTAGGGTTTTTGTTTTTGCAGATATTAATTACGCCTGCACCACGCCAGTTTTACACATTTTTTGTTGTCTGAGAGTGTACAAACAGTTCACCTGCCAGCAAGCCCATACAAAGTAAAACAGCAAGTTATTCATTTACACGAGCTCCAGGCTTGTTGATGATTCAGAGTCGGGTGTTGGCAGATCTAGTTGCAGTGAGACTGCTAGTGTGTTGAAACATGAGTTTAACAAGTTTTGGGTTCAACAGTTTAACTGCGGTTAGAGCGCTTGATGGTTTGTGGGGTTTGATTAATGAAAGTTGCAGATAGGCGTCGATGAAAGCAATCTAGTTGACACTGGAATTTAAAAGTTAGAAAAAAATTACATTAACTGTAAAGCTGCCATTTGCAATAATGCTACATGAGCAGTGTGTCAAATGAATGTTTACAATGTGAAAGGGTTTTCACATAGTGGCTGCTCTATGAGGTGTTTTAGTGTCTTTGAGCTCATTGTTTTTGTTTTATGGTAAAACTGTGGTCTCGGGAACTAGCCGATGAACAAAGTGGGGCATTTAGCAGCTGAAGAGCTAGATATTATTCTCAGTAGTTGATAGAGACCAAATTAGAACTAAAAGACTAAATATACTTCTGCTATTCAGGTGGCCAGAAACACGACTCCAAATAAAAAATAACATTCCCTTACACTTTAGACATATTAACTTTTTTACAGCCATTTGTCAAACGTGTTCTGTTCAACTTACAGTGGAATTCTGACAAAAGCGGCATTAAAGATGTAATGTGTGACATTTTAACATAAATAAATGATGTTTTCTCCTGTTGCAGAAAGGATGGTTCAACACGCTGTAAAGTAATCTGACTCAAATTCTTCATGAATTACACCACAGAGGTAAACTGCTGTTCTTGCAGTATCACCAAATGTTGTTCTTTAACTGCAACGTCTTACAAGAATGGGTCAAAACTGAGTATATGGCTGGAGCATGTATGAAACTCTAGAAGGCTTTTAAAGACCAAAATAACAAATACATTTTCCCATTTCTAATCCCGTGTCGCTGTGTTCAGTTATTGTTCAGTTATATCTTGTTATATGCCAATTATATGTCCAAAATATGTCTAAATTTGAGTATTTTCTCTTCTCACGAAATGGTTTCAAATGTTTAATGATTCATCTTGTAATCAGGAGAATTTACAAAAATTCATCCAATCAAACATGACTTTGGGTGACCAGCTAACCACACCTATCATATAAACCGCACTTGACCGCTTGTGGGTTGTGGTAGCAAACAGAGCAATGGCAGCATTTGGCCGACCAACAGTGTAACCTCATCACTCAGCGACTCAGTCACAGACGTTCATGGTTACAGGGATGACCTCGCTGTTGTGGTTCAACCAAAAATCTATATATCAGTGGCTTATTCATTCCCATTATCCATCCCTTGTTTAATGTTAAACCTCAATCCAAGTTTCAGCTTTAAATTTGGCCGGTATAGACATCTAGCTAAATATCCTCACAGCCCACATCTTTTTATCATTGTCAGGGCATTTGGTCTTCATTATGATAAAACACACACACACACACTCACACAGAGCACTCAATCCCGGCGGCAGATACTATCACACTCTTGTCTTGGCAATCAACTCATCAGCACAGAGGCAGCAAAGCTACCAGCAAGCCTTCAAACTCTCTCTCTCTCTCTCTCTCTCTCTCTCTCTCTCTCTCTCTCTCTCTCTCTCTCTCTCTCTCTCTCTCTCTCTCTCTCTCTCTCTCTCTCTCTCTTCTCTCTCTCTCTCTCTCTCTCTCTCTATCTCTCCAACACATACACATAGACACACTTACACCAGCTAATCAAAAGACGGACTGGGACAGCGTCCATGAAAACTGGGCGACAGGAAGTTACAGCCATGTCACAGGAAATAGGATGTGTCTTTTCCCAGGGACTGCAGTATCCTTGCGATTAGAGGGAGCAGATTGAGCTGTCTCTTCGTATTACACAAGCAGAAAACACATGTGCGCACACACACGTACACACTCGTTGTCAAACCCGCACATCGAGGCAGATATGTAAGGGAAAAGCGACAGGAGATGGAGTTACGACATGAACCCAAACACCACAGACACCCCCGCACACACACTGAAAAGCACAAATGAACACCTTGCGTCTTATTTTCAACAGCGGAGAAACTTCCTCTTCTCAGTTTGTTTAGAACAGCATCGAAGGAAAAGGATAGCAGAGAACTGGTGACCATTTCATCCTGTTATGACTAACACTGGTGGACAACAATTGAGCGCAACACACACACACACACACACACACACACACACACACACACACACACACACAGATACGTACACACACAGAGATAACAAGGCTCATTCTATAAAGTGACAAATCGAAAGTTGACATGACAAACTGAGTGACACCCCCCCCACACACATGATGAACAACATCTTACATCATCCTGCACATGTTATTCTTGCTCTTTCTACAAATGTTAATTCCAGACTTCCTCTAGACCATTTACTCCCAAAGATGATTTTTTCTTTTTTTGGCCTTATTTTCTGCAACAGACTGTTGTTAAATAGGATTTTGACCTTTGTGCTTTAACTGTGTGGGTAGCAAGTACTGATGCAGCTCAAATAGAATGACATTTCACATTTAATAACAGAACACAAAGAACATTTTTTATGCCTTTTTAATCTCCATCATTTTATTCTAATTTTATCCATTTATTGCCCAGATTTTAAATGATCATTCCACTTTTTTTCCTTAATATTTTCATGCTTTGTGAACTTCTTATTTGTGTACAGTATTACTAAGAGCAAACAGTAACTCGGAACATATTCTTCCACATTGACTTTCCAATCCTCCTTAAGCACCCTTTGTGCACATGACACTACTCACTGGCACTTTGCTGGTTTGAATCTGCCAGTATTTCGAGCAGATGTTATTCATGTATTTAATGTTTCCCGTTATTCTGGACCAAAATGTCAAAAAAGCCTTAAAAGCAGTATTAAAACCATAAGAGCTATAAAGGTCCATGTTGAGGACTGAAGACAAATTTCTGGCATACTTGTGGGCAAAGGGATTAAAGTGGTGCATTACAATCAGTTTACAACCACCAGCGTGATAGCAATGAATCCAAAAAAATCAATAAAATGCAATCAATCAAACTGCGTTTCCATCATATCACGGATCGGGTTCCATTGTGGATGCAGTTCCATGAACACGCTTAATTTCAGAAGACCCGCTGTTATTACAGATTTATCTGAAGTACCAGCAGCCTCAACTCACCCATGGAGGCGCCTCTACTGACAAGAGATTTCATTATATTAAATCTTATCTAAACATATGAGTGAACCACACAGCATACTGTTAAATAAGGTTATGTTTCAAGGCTGGGTTTTTTTGTTATTTGCATTATTACAATTGTCAGTGTGATTTTCGATGAGGTTTTCTTACTTCTGGAGCAAAGCCCAGAAGGTTTAATTTATCTATGGAAGACACTGTTCAGCTGCATTATGGGAACTGCAGAATCCAGTACTTGGATGTCAAGATAACTCAGCCTCTGCTGCTTCAATTTTGACTATGCTTTTTAAGATTTCTCTCTTTTAAGTACTCCAGTTCTATAGAAATGTTAAATCACTGGAGTACCCTCATTATATGCTCTCTGCAAGCATGTACAAAGACTAGTTTGATGAAGAACAAATCACCACTCTGAAAGGTGTGTATTTTTGAGTTATTTGTGCGATTTTAACCACTGGAATTTCTGAATGTCTATATGTTCATTTAGGATTCAAGAGGAATTCCCTTCTGTTGGTTTCCTCCAGTTTCTTTCATTTTTCTCTTTGTACATCTGTGAAGTGGAGTCATTCAGCCTTAGCATAAACATCATTTTCTCTTGCTGAAGTTGAAACATTTTCAATTCCTGCACATGCACATCTTTCCCTCAGTTTCCACTGCCTGGAGTGAATTTGTGACTGTTTGCACATACTCAGGTCTTTCCATTGACTTTGAATTTAAAACATGGCAAGAATATAGAATATATATATCTACTGATGTTCTCAGTGTTACAACAGGACAACACACATTTGGGATAGAATTAAAAAGAGTACAAGCTCAACAAGACCAACAGATCTGGATTTGTGCTGGTGAACAATATATCACATCACATCAAGATTTTTTCTGGCATAGACACCTTGATTAGCAGTAGAGAGACAGGAAATCATGGGGGGGCCTCTGGCCGGGATTCGATCCGGGGTCCGCTGCATATGTAGCATGCGCTCTTTACCACTCGACCACCTGCGCACCAATCACATCACTTTTAAGCAGTCAGAATCTCACAGTTTAACTGTGATGCATTATTAAACCAGTAACTTCAATAAATCATCTTAATAGTCCTGAATCTTCAATATTTTGATCATGTTGCTTATCCAAATGTCAGATACCGTACATGTTTTTACAGCATTTCATATGTTATATAATCACATTTTGAGGCAATTGCCAAGAGGCATTGCCAGGTTACTTTTCATCAGTAAGTGGCAATTATATTGTATTTAATTGTTATGTAAGTGAAGGTGAAATATCACTTCAGACTATCTTGAAAAAAACCTGAACCCCTCACGATGATGGCTACGTAACGAAAACATGACATTATTAATTATTAAAGCAGTACGTGACCAGGGGTTGAATGTGATATTTACATAACATTGACCTCATTCATTATATGAAAATTATCATCTGGAATGTGTTTGTTCTCATGAGATTATACATGTTAAATCTAGTAAGCCATAGGCTATTTATGCTGCTAGTTTAATGTACCGGCTGCACCATTCAGCTACATGCCAGAATTAATTTTGAGATTACCTTGTTTTTGTCAAAGGTTCCCTAAGATCCTGGACTAAGGAAAGCTTGGGCCATAGCTGGCTGACAGAAGGATTTTGAGACTAATGACACTACAGTTCTCTGTAGCTGTCATTTCAAGGCAGATGATTTTAACAGAACTGGGCAAACTGTGCCTGTGAAGGAATGTGTGATTCAGTTTTTGCATCCTTTCCAGACCATCTGAACAAGGTTAGTGTATTTTCAAGTCATGAGATTAGAGTGTTCTTTGTTGTAAACAGTGTTAATATGAAGTGGAAAATGACTGGGATGATGAGCGTACAAATGACCTTTTGCTAACATAATTGGAATTACAACTGAACCTGATGTTGAAAGTTGACATCCCTTCTTACTTAATTTAAAGGTGAGGTGAAGCCAGGACAACTAAGACATTAACACAAGCTGGTGAGACGAGTGATGATCCTGTACCTGAGTCTAAATCTCCTGAACCACTGAACTGATCGACCTCGTTGAGTGTAACAAAGCACCTCTTGTTCACAGCACTGTTGCAACATGCTTGGAGTTGTGTTGTAGAGCACTTACCCAACAAGTGTTACATTTCATAGGATCATCATTATTCTCTTGACCCTGATCAAGGCAGATATAAGATAGCTCAGGCTTAAGTAAGAATTGAGGAGCTGCAGAGGCAACTGACAAAATGCCAAGGATCGTAAAAGAACCACGAAACGATCTGTAAAGTCACTACTAGATTATTTAAAAGAAAAAAATATGATTTCAGAGGAACCACAGTTAAAGCTTGACCTCATTCTAGTAGGTTTTCTTCATTTGTATATGAATACCCAGTGGGTTTTATTTCATACTGGCAAAGGCAGTAGATAACAAATCAGACTACCAATAACATTTTTATTTGTGATTTGGATCACACAGTAAAAATGTTAAACTATTATGTTTCACTCCTACATAATGCATTCATTGAAATCAAATTTCAGATTTTGGAGTCTGTTTTTCCTAACAAATGTTCCAGTTGAACTCTTAAACACAGCACCATGCCTACACTCCAGCTCAAAGGGAGTTTGCTTTAACACTGCACTTCTATGGCCCCAAAGCCAACAGCTATTTAAGACATACAATGCACATACCGCTTCCTCATCCTCACAGGCTTTAAAGGTAAACACGCTAATGCATTCTACAGAGGCATTGTTTGTAATAGGTGCATTGTTGTTGGCATGTCATATTCCCACATCCAAACACATTGTAAATGTACTTTAATATCAGCATTCATTAATCCCATATCCAACCTTTTGTTACATAGGTGGTTGCAGTGTGGTCGGCAACCCTGGAATAAATAAGCCACTTTTAGATATGCTACAATGAAAAAATCAGGAAGATCCAGCAAAAATATGGTTAAGTGTGTCTTATGATGGATGCCATGGCTGTTAGGAGGCAAAAACAGTACAACACTCACACACAGGCTTTGTGGACCTTGGGGACAGCATTGACAGGACCAGTGTAGTAAGTGAGGCCCTTGTGTTCATGGTGGTTAGACTGCAAGGCCACTGGAAAGCCTCCATTGCCTACTTCATTGACACCAGGCACTCAAGGTTTTGCCGGGGCATGCATTAGGGGCCCAGCGTGAAGGAGGTGTCAGAGTACTATATGTGTGACAATGGATGTGCCGGCAACCAATGTCAGCATGTGCACCATGCTCAGGCGCCAAGTGAAAATGAAATCTTAGGAGACTTTGATGACACATTTTTACCATCCTTTGACAGGCGAGGAGGTGTTTGAGATGATGGATGCCTGTCATATGTTTAAGTTGGCAAGTGAACTGGAGTTATATATGCCACCTAAATAAAATGCAAGAAAAAGAGGGGTCGACATGCTGCAAACGTGGTCACAAGTAAGCACATTCACTTCAGCACACTGAAGATGAAGGTGTCCTTGGCTGCACAGACATTGAGCCAGTCTGTTGGAAAAGTATTGTGCATGCTGAAGGAAACTGGGCACCTACAGTTCCAGGATTTCTCATCAACCACAAAATTTATTGAGATCTATTGAATCTTTGCTAGTTTGAGTTTTTCCTTTTGTTTCTTTTACTGCTAGTGATAGGTAGTGCATGAGCTAACCTACCTCAGTGATATCAGTAACAGACGTTGTAAGATGGTATCCTTTACATTTTTTGGCAAGATTTGAACTGCAGTTCAACGGTCTAGACCATACTCTGTAATTGTATTCATCAGCAGCTTATCAATGCAGCCCTTAACCACATGGTCCAGTCCAACATAGGTTCAGAGGATGTGTTCCATCTATTATAGGAACTCATTACTTTGACCTCCACTCATTGGTTGTCAGCAACTTCCACAAATTAATGAAGTACCATATTGCCAAAGTTCACACTCTCATACTGTTTCAAGGATATTAATCCTCAGAAAAACAGGTGTTCATATGTCGCTGAAAAGTGTGACATGGAGAGAAACTGAGTTTGTCCAAGACAGAGAACAACTTTGACAGAAGAGCCCAATTATTTAGTAGTAGTACTGTATTACTTTATTATATTATAGTACAGTTTTGTATCATCATATCATAGTATTGTATCTGTCAGTGTCTAAAGTGATTTAATGAAGATAAAAGTAAAATATTTGAGATTTACAATAATTGTGACATTGTTTGTGTAGTGGCAGCTGTCCAGACTGCATTAGTGGAGTTATCATATGTGTGTCGGTGTGTACAGATGAACTGACTGGATATTTCTCTTAACTTTAGTCTAGGAAACAAAAATAGTCTTGCTTATTTTATTAATGAATTGATTTAATTATTAATACGATGACAAGCAACCAGGCAGCTTTATAACATTATAATAGATATGGAAATCTACACTTTTGGAGAATGTAAAAGCCGAAATTCTAAATAATTGATGTTGTCTGTTTGGAGCTTGTCCAAGACAAAGTTGTGGCTATTCAGAAGGTTAAGGCTTTAGCATAAAGTTTATTGGATCAACCCCCGGTAACTGAATTTAATCCCAACAACTAACCAGCATCATGTTCAAATTGTCATATTTATAGTAAACCAAATTTTGTGAAAATCAGCCTGCATCTCTAAATATACATTCTATTTATTGTTTTTTTTTTTTTTTACTGTATTTATTTACTATTTACTAGCTGATCTTGACCGCTCCAGTATGGCAGATGGATAGTGGTGACATACAGCAGCTGCCAATGAGGTATCAACCACTTAAAACTGTAGTGTTTTTAGCTCCCAGTGAAGGTAAGATGATTGCTTATCTCAATTGAATCTTTGAGCTTTTTTTGTTTTAATTTGAATTAAAACAACTAAATTGGTTCCATATGGGATTCAAAGGATTTTGATCTGATGAGGAGGTTTGCTACTGGATTCATATTTGATCAAACGCAATTGAACTTCAACCCTAATCAAATCAGCCGTGGACGTCTCAGCTTGACAAATGCACAAACCAATATAGCAGTCTAAACCTACCTCAAACACAAACAACAATGAACGATATTCCCTTAAGAACCGTTTAATAGCATTAGCCGGAATCTGATTAGCATTTATCAGATTAGTATGTCAAAGAGAGTACCATGTACAGCCATGTAAAACAGAGTGAGAGGCATTAGCTGCAGTGGGTATTTCACATGAGACCGTCGAATCAAATGATGGTGTAAGATAGAAATCGCTGGCTCTGAAAAGGGAAAGGTTACAGGAATGTCAAGGTAACATAATGTGCAGAGAGAGAGAAAGACAGGAAGACAGACAGAAAGAGACACAACAATGAGCTATCCAGAGAAAGTGGTGTGGTGTTGGTGAGCTATGTCCTGTTGATGCCGTGTCACACTGCGGGGCTTTATTATGCCTCAGTGTCCTTCCTTAGATTCAAAGGGGGGTTCTTCCTGTTTCCCCAAGAGACCTTGTCCCATTCTAAATCATTACATGATGTTTTCAAGGAAAAGAGTGTGCACAAAAAAATGCACATATAGTCACACTGCATGATAATGAGATAGGACTTTTGTTGACTGAATGCGATAATGTAATCTGGTTTGCAGTCAGATTTTAGGCAAAGGAATGTCTTTACTTTACCTGTGGTTTTAGATCATATTGCGCCGCTTGCCATATTTCCGGTCCCATACCAGACACTGTTTAAAGCATATCAACAACACACAGATGGCATCCTTTGTGTGTGTGTGTGTCACTATTCACAGACAGAAGACCTGGTGTAGACTGTGGGCTGACTGATAAGGGGTTTTGAAGGCATTTAATAATACAGATGTTTTTAGATTACAGCTGCTGGCAGATGATATTTAGATATTATCTGGTCAGCCATGTGAAATAAGCAAATACAGTGAAGCTTACAGGAATGTCCATCCTATTAGTCATGGATGCTGTTGACACAAAGATTTACTTTTTTTATTATTGACAAATATCAGACTGATACATTGACAGACAGAGTTATCAGTCCCAACACTGCGCTCATATAATTAGTGTGGTGATATGTGGCTGCGGCTGTCTGATAATGAAGAGAGCTTGTTACACGGTTGGCAAGACACTTAAGAGGTGCTAGGGCTTTCATTAGGCTTTGGTTAAAGGGATTGTTAGCCATGCTGGCAGCTGTTAATTGCTTCTCAGAAGGCTTAAGTCCACTGTGTAAACCTACATGTCCATGTGTGAAGAGGTATGTGAGGTATTGAGGTTGAACTCATTGTCAAAAGGCCAAACAAGGTCATGGCCTTAATGGGTGAATACTTAATGTAAATGTTGTAATAGCTTTGAATGTATGAATGAATGTTTGTTTTGATTTTTGTTTATGCAGCAATGCTACAGCAGTACTACACAGTATGGATGATTAACATTACATAGACTGGCTGTTTTCATTTTATGAAGAACCTGTGCCATTGTGCATTTCGAAGCTAGCTGGTAGACTATGTGCTAGCTGGTAAGGTATGTGCTCAGCCCATGCATGTTGCGCCTTTTTTCCTCCAGTGGTGACTCACGGTAATGCAACAAAAAGTAAAGTCCACTGCGGCCCAAAAAACTTTCCCCCCCGTAGACCACAATTATAAAAGAGGCATCTGTAAAATTGTTGACAGGATACCTCAAACTGCTAACAACGTCAATTATTACTTTTTCTATTACATTACATTTAGTCAGACACTACCTTACTCTCATCATTAGGCAAATATTCCGCCATAGGCCTAGCAATGAAATAGGTTCACACATACACGCACACGCACACACACACACACATTTACCTAAATCAATTTTGGGGTATTTATATAGATGTATATTAATTTACTGGGGACTTTCCCTAACTCGTACTAACAACTACTTACCTAAACCTAACCCTAACCTTAACCATTGACCAACAAATCTAAATTTTACCAACTGGGGACAAAGCTTTTGTCCTTAATTGCACAAGCTGTCCCCAATCAAGTGGTCTTCAATCTGGTTTGTGTCCCTGAAAGTGACTGAAGTTACAAACACACACACACACACACACACACACACACACACACACACACACACACACACACACACACACACACACACACACACACACACACACACACACACACACACACACACACCTCTGTTTTATGTAGACAACATAAGTGGATCATACACATGCCCATAGACACTTTTACACTTTAAGCAAAAATATCAAGTAAGTTGTACTGAACACACACTCAATAAGCATTGAAGCACACTAGGACATGAATATCTCACACACACACCCCACAGTTAATCCAATAAGCCACGGGAGATCAAGTCAGACTCGGAGAAGCTGACTTCACTTACCTCGCTACTCACTGTCAGAGTGAATGTCGGTTACCTAGAAATATAATTCAGAGTGTTAGAGAGCCACTGGTTATTTGATCTGTTCTTTTTTCTCTTCATCTTCATCTGTCCTGATCTACCCTACAGTTGGCTGTTATGAGGTCTAATAAGAGTGTATTTAAGTCTTGTGTGAAAGGAGCTTGACACTAATCCTTCATCCTGCGGAATTTTCTTTTTCCTAAATTTTGGGGATACACCCAATCTATCCTTTGATGTTTTCAGTATCCCAAAACCCTTTGCACATATACATGGCTGTCATCTGGCTGCAGACAGAAAACCCTGTCTGGCAAAGACACGCCAGGCGCATAAAGACAGTGAAGAACTGATACTGAGGCAGTGGACGACTGGAGAATACACATAAACCTGCTGTAGCCTGCAAGAGGACTGTGACTTGGGAAAAGATTAATGTTCCAGCACAGCAGTGACTTCAAACATAAAGTCAATGCTACACATAAATGACTTCAAAACAATAATGTGAATATCTTGGAGTGGCCAAGTCAAAGTCCAGACCTTAATCCAATTGTAATGTGAGAGCTGTAGAGGTTTTGCAAAGAGGAATGAGGAAAGTTTAGTTTTCAGAAAGCTGATACAGACATATATATATCCACAGACTCAAGGCTGTGCTATCTGCCAGAGGTGTCGTTAATAAATACTGACTTACAGGGGATGAATATGTTGGCAATCAATTGCTTTGTGTACACCTTTGAAATTAATTGAAATCAATTTGTAGAGATTTGTTACCCTCTGACATTTAAGACTTTCTCTGTTAATCATCGCCCATTTAATCCACTGTGATTAAAAGTGAATAAATAAATAAGTAAAAGATGAAAAAGTACAAAAGGGATGAATTATTTTTTGAAGACTGCAATGAAGGTAGCCATAATTAACAGGACGATGGATTACTTGGAACAACAAATATAACTTCCTGTACTGTGGAGGATGGTAACAACTGTTCGGTCTGGAGAACGCTCTAACTCCAGCACAGACAAACTTTCTGAGTCTGCACCAGAGCCGACGAGCAATCGAAACATGTACAGTAGTGGAAGTGGAAAAAACGAACTGCCACCTACGTAGCTCTGGTAGCAAGGTAACATTACCATAACAAATGATCATTTAACTGTAATTATCTCAACATGACTGACATACTGTATAATATAGGGTGTAAAAAATATAATAGTACACTACTACAATATTAAGCAGTTAAAATTAGACGTGCAAGAAAATTAAAATACTTCTCACATTAGTGCATTAGCATTGAAATTAAGATAATAGAACGTATAATAATATAACACTCAAAAAACAAGCTGATATTACTTAAAGTCCCTCTTCACTATAAAAATATATTCTGCTTATTATTACTTTACTCGAATATATGAGCTTCACTGTGCAGAGTTTGAAATTAGAAGGGTGTTTTCACATTCATCTGCTATAAAAAAAAAAAAAAAAGAAAAAAAAGTGAAAGTTTAAGCAGCGGGCCTACAGTATGAGCATGATTTGTGACATCACAACTACTTTGGAGCCAATCATGATCCAGTATAAATCCAGTATGCACTTACACAAGTATGATGTAGATACTTGAACCCTCCAATGTACAAACACTGAGAAGACATTAATATCTAGCAGTACAAATATTTGTATAATTATTTATTTTGGTTTTTTAATGAGGGTAAGTATATATGTACTTGTATTAAGGAACACATATCAGACACATGTTAGTACTCCAAGCAGAGTATTTTTATATATAACTTACATGTCTGGAGGGAATATACATGTAGTACATTTATAGCGGTTTATAGCATAATTCTTTGACTTATATATCTCTTCCGCTACTGCACAGTACTCGATATTTTTAGATATGCAGATGTACAGCTTTTAAGTTTTTTTCTTTCTTTTTTATTTTGTTGAATTCTGTTGTTTGATACAGCAGTGTAGTGACTGCACAACTTCATAGTCTTTTCCCTCATTATACCTACATGTTGTTATTGTCACAATAAAGCATAAAAGCTTCCTGTGGTGTTCAAAGCCCCCCGCCCCGAGATATGAAAGTAGCTACGATGTTTTAATACACTTTGAAACACAAGGAAAATATATTCACACCAATGAGGGAAAAGCTACACAATCAAAGACGTACAACACATGCAGTAATACATAATGTAGCATAAATACATATTCAGACAGGCGCAGACACACAACCACAGAGACACACACACACACACACACACACATACAGAGCTGTTGTTAATGCGCAATAATGTAAATGTGCTGAATGTGCAGAGGAGCCTTGACCCAGTGTCTGTGACTCATAATGCCTTCAAACACCAGTGCAAGTGCTGCGCTGTCGGGCATGCATTAATAGGCAGACACACACACACACACACACACACACAAACACACACACACACACACACACACACACACACGCACGCAATCTCAGAGTTAATGCAGGGACGGCTGCGATAAGGGAGCGTGTGTTTGCACAGTTTCAGCAGCCACTTAATCCCTATCGGCCGGAGAGGGAGTACGAAGTGAGAAAACAAAGATATAAAAATGTGCGACGGAGAGAGCCCACTGATGATTTTAGCAGACGCCTTATCTCACCGGTTTTGTTTTGGACACAAACAGTTTATCAGCCCTAAACATTCAGGAGAAAGAGTGAGGCAGAGAGAAAACAGCCTTGGTCATCCTCCAGGGAGCTGCTCTGAGTGGATCCAGACTGTGCTTCTGCAAAGTGCGAGTGGAAAGTATTTCTATTTCTCCCCCACTTCTCTCTCTCTCTTTCTCTCTCTCTTTCTCTCTCTTCTCTCTAAGACACGCTCACAGTTAATTTAGTGTCTCTCACCCCGGTTGCCCTTTCCCTCGCTTGTTTTCTGTCCCCATTTCCTCCCACTGCTGCTATTTCAACTCGGTTCACCTCGAGCTCTGACCTGCTTACCTAAAGTTACCTCTCTGTTCTTTAAGGCAAGGGAGGAAGGAAGATGGGAGGACTAACAGTGAGGAGGGGGGGGAGAAGAAGTAACTCCAGACAGAAGGGTGAGGAGAGATGAAGACATGAGGAGAGGAGGAGGAGAAGAGACTGTTGCTAGGAGGTGAATGAAAGAAGGGGATAGGAGGGAGTAGGAGAAGATGAGGGTATATGAGGTAGGATGATGGAAGGGAGGAGTGAGGTAGAGGAGAGGAAGGGAGGACGGAAAAGGGAAACAGGGACAGTGTAGTTCAAATCAGTCCAGAGTAAATTAAGAGAAACGGAAATAAAAAACAAGATGCAGTAAAAGATAAGAATATGTTTACACAGAGGTGACAAGCCCAAACAGGATTAATCAAATGGAACATACACATAGAGAGATGCATTTTCTATCAGCTGAGTATAGATACTGTTCAGATGGAAAGAAAAAGAGAGGGAGAAAGAGATAATGGTCACACAGTCTAGTGACAAACTGGGACATGTAAACAGTTTCCAGTCAAACGTGATGCTGTCTGAAGCGGCCGTGATTAACTTATGGAGAGGTGACCCGAGGACACTGTCTCTAGCCGCTCTGTATCTCCTCTCGGCTGCTTCAGAAGCAGACATTTATATATGAGGTATGCTGGTATGAGTCACTGCAGTGCGAATGAGGTGGCGTGTGCATCCTCACAGGATTCACCTCACAAACTCTCGCCCTGGGAACGCATGACACAGGGTTTTTAACCTGATTACCACCACAGCTTGCTTATTATGACTGATTTCAACAATCTGAGGCCGTGGTTATTTTTGGGCAGCTGTTTTGGATGATCTGCCAAGGTGAGCTTGTGTGTGGGAGCTATTTCAAACTGTTTTTATTTCTATCAGTCACATTTAAATGAGTCATGGAGTATGTTACAATGGCCGACTGAGTGCAGCAGATGTAATACAGGAAGCATGAAGGTTATTAAAGGCGACCTATTATTCAAATTTAAAGGTCTATATTTTTAATCCTGGGCTCTACTGGAATGTCTTTGCTTTATTTACAGTTGAAAAACTCCTTATTTATCTTATACTGACCACATTGCACAGCCCCTCAGTTCAGCCTCTGTCTGAAACAGTCCGTTTTAGCTCCTGTCTCTTTAAGGATGTCCTCCTGATGAGCCCACTTAGTTGTAATTGGCCAGCTCTTAGAAGCTGCCACTAAAGGCTATGTAAACAAATCATAATAGCAGGATTTAACTACTTTTTTTTGTTCGTGACTTGAAATGTAAACTTTTCACATTATCCACACATGTCTGAGCCAGAATCTGATCCAAAACACGAGAGTAAACAACACATGGAAATACTTCAGCAATAACCTTATTAACCAATGTTACATAAAAGATGGCCATCGCAAACAAAGTGCTCAGAGCATGTTGAAGCCCTGGCTTTTGACTTGCAGGCAGCATTTCTACATACATTCATATCAAGTTTTGGAACTTTGACCATGTTACAGATCTCTGACATATAGCAGAAAATCACAAAATAATAAAAAAAAAAATATTAAAAAAACAAGCTCTCTGTCCAAGCATAAGGCCAATTTTATAAGTGCATTGGAATATGGAAGAAGAGTCAGGACATGGTTAGCCTAGCTTAGCATCACGAGCGGAAGCAAGGGGAACAGCTAGCCTGGCATTCTCAACTGCTAAAATAGGATCAGCAAGCAATCATGGTGGCACCAAACCTAGAAATCTCACTGTGACATGCTAAAAAAAATACATAAAACACACAAAAATAATGGTTCTTTTAAATATCTCTGTTCATGTAGCAGGCATGTGAGTGTTTACTGATTTCAGCAATACTAAACATTTTCAATGATTTGTAATTTCTTTGGCAGGGACATGAAGCCTATGACCTGCATTTGTTCAGGGAACTTTTCAACATGAGCCCCCAGATGATTATGGATATCTGTTTTTTCACTCAGAAAATCCTTGTAACTATGCTGAGTCAAGATAGCTGCAAGTTAGCAGTTGCCAGCTGTTTAGCACTGTAAAGTAAAAAGAATGTTGTTTCTTTGCCATAAATCCTATTTTAAAAAATGCATGTGTAAAAATAGGACGACCAATATGATGGAAAAAATATAGGGATAAACAAATAAGATGTGTTAATTAGTTTTAGTTACAGCTGTGTTTCAGAGCCTGGCTAGCCATTTCTCCCTTCCTCCAGTCTTTTTGCTAAGCTAAGCTACACCTGCCTTGGCTAAAGCTCCGTACATAATGCGCAGAAATGAATTTGACCTATTAACTTAACTCTTGGACATAAACTAAGTGGTTCTTTCACAAAATATTAAACTATTCAATTAAATACATATCTTTTAGACCTGGGATGTACATGTTGAAATCCATTTGCTATACTGTACAAGAGTATCTACCACGTCCAAAATGTTGTGAAATGTGAGCGCCCCCAACAAGTAAAGGTGAACAATGTCCGCAGAAGTCATTAACACCACTTTCACACATTAACCTGTGTGTGTCACATCGTAATGAACATTGTGTAACTCATGCGTTTGACCACTCACACCAGACTGCCGTCACAGGTTAATCACAGCTTGTCGTCACTCGCACAAGACCAGCGTCTCCTGCACGTCTTTCCACATACATCAGTGTTAAACCACAGATGTACACCAGGCCTTACTAAATATAATGGTTAAACACAGTTGTTTCAATTCATTAAAAGTGTACTCAGCAACATTTATGATGCAGATTGAACATGACGGTGCAAGCCTTCCTTTTCTTTATTTAGCCTCCTTATGAAATGTTGATGCAACAGCTCACATTCCAGGGTACAGGACGTGAGAAGACTGGAGTGGGAGCAGTGTGATTTGGCCCGCAGTATGAAGTGGCTTTCGGTAAAGCCACAGCATCATCAACGTTCTCTCTCTCTCTCTCTCTCTTGCTCAAAGAAATTTTTCCCCCACAAGCAAAACACATGGAGAGAAAACCCAGAGTGCCCAGAAGCTGAAAAACAAAATCTAAATCAGGTTCAAAAAAAGCAACAAAGCTTCTCAAATGTCCAGCTGTATGAAAAACATCTGAAGACCCTGACAAGAATTCATTTGTTAGCCACATTTCCACGCAGTTCAAAGACTAAAACAACGTTCATTTCGCAATACTCACAAAGACAGAGGAGTGGACAACGCAACCACAAACGGGTACTTTATAATGCAAAGAAACAGATGGTATGACATTTACTGGGACGTTGTTGTGCACATGTTTCGCAAATATTTCAAAGCCACTTTCAAACAATGGTGCGGTGCGAATGAAGGCCCACCATCCTTTTTATTTGACAAATGTGTTTCCGTCACAGCTGATCAGTTTGACACTGACCACAAATGCAAAAAATGAGGGTAGGAAACTGTCCTGCATTTGAAATTAAGCAAGTCTGATTATTTCCATTCCTGTTTTTGTTCTTGGGAAAGCAATGTCAGTCTGACTATTGGTTGGTGCAAAAATACATTGAGATAAATTACTTTAAATATCTCAACAACTATTGGTAGGATTGCTATGAAATTTTGTACAGGCATTCATGATCTCCAGAGGATGTATCCCAATGACTTTGGTGATCTCCTGACCTTTCCTCTAGCGCCACCATCAGGTTGACATTTGTTCTTTTAAATGAAATATCTCAACTATTGGATGTCATAAAACTTGGTAAACACTTTCATGTTCCTCTCAGGATGAATCTTAATAACGTAAGTGATTTCTTAACTATTTTTTGTAGCATTCAGTCAATTAGCTAATGTTACCATGCAAAACTAAAGATTGTAAACGGGGTAAATAATATACGTGCTAAAAATAAGTATGTTAGCATTGTCACTGTGAGCATGGTGGCCTAGGTACAGCCTCACACAGCTGCTAACATGGCTGGAGACTGTTAGTCTTATTTAACTGGATCCTTTATTAATTTAACAGATATTTTATTGAAACATAGAATCCAAGCACCTGCCACTTCCCCCTTTTCTCTCTCCTGAGTATTTTTGGTGAATACAGGAGCTTTTCAACAGACATTTGCAAGCCAATCCTTCCCTCTTTTCATCTTTTCCCCTCACTGTCTCATTTCTTTACTTAAAAAACAGCAGTTTTTAGGCTACATCCTACCTGTACCATCCCTCCATGTACAGAGCAGATAACTGTGTATGTGTGTGTGTGTGTGTGTGTGTGGGCGTGGTCGCTGCCATCTCATACCCACATACTCCTTTCATACAATATTCACGTACTCAGCAGTCAGCCCCCATGTGCCTGTCTGCCAGCCTGCCTGTCTGTCTGGAAAAAAAGGGCTGTTTCCACGGCGACTCGTCTCCATGACGACAGCCACCCCATCCTCATCCCCTCTTCTGTTAAGTCTCTTGCCTCCTTTCTAACCCTTCATAATCACCCCCCCTCCAAACACCCCCCCTACTCCCATTCCCGATTCCAGTCTGTCATCTCACCCCATTTACACCCCACCAAGCCCCATCATCTCATCCTCTCTCTCCCTTTCACACTCTCCGCCTGCGTCTCTCTCTCTCTCCCTTTCAAACTCTCTCTATCTGATTATTTCTCTCAATCCTCCAGAGAGAAAGAGTGAGGGAGATAAAGAGTGACCATTCCCGACATGATCCTCTCTTTCTGGGACCCCGGAAAGTAATGAGAGGAACTAGCCGCGAGGAACCGGAGGGGGCAGAGATGGATGGCAGGGTGGGATGAAGAGGTCGGATTGGTGGATAGAAAGATGGAGGTAGGGATGGGTGGAGGCTGTAATCCCTCTGCACACCACTGTTACAGTGACCCTGTTTCTTTATCCTCTGAGCAGCCAGGAAAGGTGGATTTTGTGCCAGGAAACACACACACACACACACACATATATACACACAGTGAGAGATGGCAGTGCGATTGTAGCTGCAGGGCATACATCTGGTGGAACTGTGGGCCAGTGGACACGTGTTGGCAAGGGGAAGATGAATCAGGTCGCACAACACCGCCTAATGATCTCCAAGGGAATGAGGGGGGAGGCAAATATCCTTCATGTCAGTGTCATTAACCTGGGAATTGGCAGTGATTGTGTGTGTATGTGTGTGTGTGTGTGTGTGTGTTTCTAGGGGTGGTTACTGCTACTAATCATCAGGCTCAGGTGTGACACCCCGCTTCCCCACCCATCACGCACACAGGGAACCATGGGATTTTCCTCCCCTACGCCAGATGATGAGAGCAGATAGAGAGAAAGTAGGCCAAACAAACAGCCATCACTGCTGACTGCCGTTACATCACAGAAAGGGGGGAGAGAAAAAAAACAACACAAAAACACGTACAAGAGGCACATGTGTTCTCAAACGCCGGCACAACACAGGGACAGGATGGGATATCCTGTTTTTGTTGTGCTTGCAAATGGAAGACATTGAAGAAGCTAAATAAAAGGGAAAGAGGTACATCTAGACAACTCTCTGGCTCCGAAAGCAAGTTTCCATTAAGTTTTTAAAAGTGAGTATTTTCTTTTTCTGTTTCTTTGTGTGTGTGTGTGTGTGTGTGTGTGTGTGTGTGTGTGTGTGTGTGTGTGTGTGTGTGTGTGTGTGTGTGTGTGTGTGTGTGTGTGTCTATGTGTGTGTGTTAAGTTTCTTTCGACCGTCATCCCCGTGCCGTCCCAGTCCCCATCTGTCTACATCACATATTTTCATCCAAAGACAGCAGCGTGTTTTCCAAGAAACAACAGAATGTAAGAGAGGCAGAAGAAGGAGTCATGGAAAGAACAACATCACACGGTGCTTTAAAACTATCAAGAAATATTAGTCTCAGGGAATGACGATAGTGTGTACGTGTGTCAGTTTGGTGAGTGTGTGTTGAGCAATACAGAGTACACGCACTGGTCAGAACATGGCCGGATAAACCTGTTAAGGGGGCCCAGGGGCAAAAATTTGCTGCTGGACCCCTACTGACACCCATCTCTCCTTTGTGTACGTACTCTTAAAGTTCAGATTAAATACAGTCGACATAGCACACTATAGGCTACTGTTTCCTGAAAGAGGGCATCCAGGAAGCATACGAAAGAAAAAAGTTGCAGTATGCTGAACTAGTGGCAGAATGCCAAGAGAGCAACAACCTATCCGGTGGAAGTTGGCTGCCGTGGCTTTGTGAGCCTCTCAACAAGGCGCTTCCTGAGAGACGTTGGCCTCACATTAGCGAAAGCCAAAAAAGTCCTACAAGAGCTCTAAGAAGAGGCAGAAACTGGAAGTTTTTAGCTCTAGGGAACCCAGAAGCCATGTAGCGGAACCATCTGAATATCTAAATCCAGCTGCAGGGAACGGCAAGGAGACATCCATGACCGCTGCCTCACCATCCTGAGATGTTCTGGGATTTAAAGGGGTGAAACGTCAGTGAAGGATAGCTCCCAGCTGAAGAGCCTGCAGCTGGTATTGAGGCACCAGCGGAGGTGCGAGAGGCAGAAATGCCTCAAAGGTTCCAACATCAACCTCTCACCAAACTATAATGTAAAGTATCTCTGACTGAAAAAGGTCTTAAAACTACATTTTGACACAAGATTGACTCACAATGCAGAGCCTACCATAGTTAATATTCAGTGTTGGGGAGTAACTACTTATATGTAACGGAGTTATGTAATTTAATTACAAAATAAATGTAATTTGTTACAGTTACTTCTGAAAATGTTGATGATTACAAAAGGGGGTTACATCTGAAGTCAGACCTTTGAGATTTTACTCAGGAGGGATTTTTCCTAATTTTTAAATATTTAATATGTTACTGAATACATATATTGCTGTTTTTAATTCTTTGAAATCAATATTTTTTATATTTTGTAAATAAATCATGACATGGGCTTATTTGGTGACACAGTACCAATTCAGCCCACGCCAAACTTTTGACTTTTGTCATAAAATATCTTTATTTTATATTCAAAATCTTCAAATCATGTCAGTATCCATGAAAAACTCCTGAACTTAGATTTTGGTGCTTAATGGATACACTTACCCTAACAGCTGAAAACATTTGTTAGAAAATAAAGACTAAATAAGTTACATTACTTTGATTAAGTAATTGAAATAATGACATTACTTATTACATTTTAAATAAGGTAACTAGTAAACTGTAACCTATTCCAGTTCCAAATTAACCTTCCCAACCCTGATTATCCTACTCTTAATGTAAAGTGTCTCTGACTGAAAAATGTCTTCAAACTACATTTTGACACATACTTGACATGTTTAATAGTCTAACATTGGGGGAGGCATGCCTGAGAGAATACTGTTTGTCTCATGATTATGTGTGTGCTGAGCAAGTGCATAACTTTATGTGTTGTGTATTTACAGTAATGCTTTTAACAGAAGTCCTTGGTTGTGTTTCCCGACAGTATATTCATTGTTTAGTGGTGTTTTGTGTACTCACAACAGCAGCAATGGGTCACCTGAGGCAGGGTAGATAGGAGCAGGCTTCTACTCTCTGCAGTGTGAATCATCCTCAGGCCTGTTCCCTGTAATATCTCCTGCTCCTGTCCAAGCAATAGCTTTGTTTACATAATTACTTCCCTGAATACATTGACGCCAGCCTCTTATTCTCATTCTGTGCAGTCATCCAGGCTTTTCTCGCCTCACGCTGCGTGCAGAGTCTGCTAATGATGGACTGAACTTGTTTATTAATGCGAGCAGGTATGAATATCACCTGAATTAGCAGCGAGCGGAACATGATTAGAACCAAACGATTTGTCAACAACCCAGAGTTTCTGTAATGCCCTCCTGATGTGCATTTATGAAAGCGATTAGCAATTTCTCACATTTCTCACACAGTGTTTACCACTCACACACTACCTCATCCTGACACACACACACACACACACACACACACACACACACACACACACACACACACACACACACACACACACACACACACACACACACACACACACACACACACACACACACACACACACAGAGTGAGTCTGGCCTTGTTCTGTCTGACTCTACAATGACAAAGTACCAACTGGAAGGGTTTAGGTTTCCTGTCTCTGAGGTTGGTGGCAGTGCTGCGCCAACATCCTGGAATCCACACACAAACACATGCGTGCACACACACACTCACACACACACACACAGTGACAGATGTAAACAGTTTTGCATGAGCTTAACAGCTGGTCACATAACCCCCAGTGACTTGGCAGCTATAAAAACTTCAAAAGAGCAAACATACTCGCTTTAAGTACAGCTCAACTGCTGGTGGGTTGGTAGTTAAATTCTAGGCTGTTTGTGGAGGGGAAATGGCTGTTTTTTCCCCCCTTTCTAATGCAGCGGTCACTGGCCAATCACAAACCAGCAGCCAACAGCACCAGGGTGCCAGGGTGGGAGAGCGCAGAGCATGCTGGGAGGGAAATGAGGGGCATAGTGGGATGGATGTTCTGGCAGGGCGGAGAGTTGTCGGAGCCCTGTTCCGACCCCCTGTCCCCCCGCTGAGGAACGCGGGTTAGGGATTAGGACTGATGGATGGGGGTGGAGGACGTGGAGGAGTCCCGCTGAGGCAGAGAGAGGGAGGATAGAGGAAACAGCTGGGACGAGAGAGGTGGAGGTGGGGGAGGAAAGAGAGGCATGCCAGCATTTTGTTCAAACTTCCTGGAGAGGCAAACACAAACAAACAGCATCGGACAGCTCAAGGGGGAGCGAGGGAGGGAAAAGAGAGGAGGAGAGGAGGAGAGGTAACGCATGAGCTAATCCAGGAAAGACAGAAAAGAGGGTGTGAGACATAAATATAGTTGATATGAGGAAACAGCTTGTCTTTTTTAATCTGATGCTGGCTCAACAGTGTTTTCATGCTCAGATATGATTACATGTTTATTATACAGTCAGTATGAGACTGTTGACAAGACAATCTCAACTCAAGGTTTACTTAACTCATTTGTTCCAGAGCTTTTGACCACGTCACAGTTTCCCCACCAGCAAATGAATCATCAGATATGATGGAACTGTTGCCCATTTTTCTTACAGGTGCCAAAAAAACCCCAACCTTTAGTCCAAAGATGGCTGCCTGACAATCTTCGATACGGTTGATATATTTTTATGGCATTGTAACTTGAGCTACTGCACAATTTAATGAGGCATATTCAAGATGGGGTCACATGCAGTGCAAATGAAGTATAAGGTTCATGAATAGAGGAGCAGCACATATCACTCCTCTATGTCCTCTAGGTGAAATATCTGAATTCACTGCACAGCTGGTAAGTTAACGCTTACATGCTGTTCATATTCTACATCCTCGCAGTATGTTCAGGGTCAATTTTGACCTGCTCTAAGAATCCCCTCATAAAAAGTGTCAATAAGCCACAGATCTATTTAGAATGCATCAATAATCAATCGGACTGATCAATAAATGGGTGATTAAACCTTGATTCATGTTTCAGAGAGCAGAGAGAGTGCATTTCTTAGGTTTTACACCACTCATTTTTGGAGAAAAAACAGCTACTATCACACAATATCATGTCCTATTTTACCTAAGACATGAAAATATAACATAGCAATAATGATTGAAATGTATTTTATTGAAGCTGAAAATGACAAGAACTTTATGGAACTGTGGGGTTTATTGTATAACCATTAGATTAGATAACCATTGTGGGCCCCTTTAGGAAAGGTCATCAAATTTCAGAGTAAAGACATTTAGGGTGTTTTTACAAGCTGTCAGATGTTAAAACGGGTCAAATTTGACCCGGACAGTCTGTAAGGGTTAAGCTTGTACAGTTGAAAGCTCCAGAACAAGTAAATAAGTGTACCTTGAGTTGTCCCCTGTCAATAGTTGCCAAGGTTAAGAATGAACTGTCAAGCTCTATTCTAAACCGGTTACAATGGAAATGAATTGTTAGAAACCCTTTTTATCAATTTAACAAAACAAAAATACTTTACTTACTTTAAATGTCTTAAAACAAGCATTTGATTACAAAATAAAAGCCAGACACATTTTAGTCTGTATCAAAAACGTTTTAAGGTCTTACACATAATTGTGTTTTTCATTTACAGTTTCTAAACAGTCCAAAGTGACAGTCACATGGCTCATTTTGTCCTAAACTCAAAAAAGTTCAATTCACAATGATACAAAATAATGGAAATCAACAAATGGTTACATTTAAGAAGCTACAACCAGCTTTTATTTGATACTTTTGCTTGATAAATAACTAATTGATAAAGTGAGATATTGTTTCAGTGCAAGTATATTATCTGTGTATCATAACAGAGGCAAACAAGCAGGGGGGGGGAGCAGAGAGGAATAGAAAAATGAGAGCTGACAGAGACACGGGGGGGGGGGGGGTGTAGGGGTGACGGAGTCTGTTTAAGGCCATGGCACTTCTCTAACAGGATGCTTTAATGTTAAACAAAGGCAGATTGAATTAGAAAGAATCAAGTTAGCTGACGTCCACTACCTCGCCCCCCTCCCTTCACATTCTGATGAACTCATAACCTCTGCTGCTCTTAAAACCAGCCTTTCACAGCCGTCCTGAGGCTTTTGTTGTCCCTGCAGTACTGCGCTGTCCACAACTACGCACACGGGAAGGTTTTATTTATGCAGAACGATTGTTTTCATCAGACCCTTCTATTGTTTTTTTCCTGTCCGCACTAATGAGGCTGCATTTTACTTGATTAACTCTCTCTCTCCGGTTCTCACGCGTGCACCGGTTCACTTGTGCAGATTAAACCCACATCGTGTCAACAGGGTTAGGCTGCATGCTTATATATCCATTTAACCACTAGCCACCGGCTGAATAACAGTGACTCATCCCAAGCCTTACCCTCCATTCCTCCCCTCCCCTCCCCTCTCCTCTTTGTGCCCAAAGCCAGACTGATCAGGCTAAATCTAAGACTCATCAGTTGGATGCTCTGGATTCATCCCCTAGGATAAATATATACAATGTGTTTAACGGCTTAACTGGCCGACGTGCGCGCACGAGCTCGCGCACGCACGTAAACACACTCAGGGCTGTTTGTGTGTACATTTAGCAGTGCTGGCCAGAGACAGAGAGAGATGGTAAACAAGGCAGAGAGAACAAACTGACCTCCATCTGTGCTCTCTCTTTCTACCGACCTCTTTTACAACTCCTGTGCTGACCCCAATTAGTATTATAAAAGCCTACAAATCCGGTAAAACTATAGCGGCTAAAAACACTGTATTATACACTATTATGTTAACATAAGTGAGATAGAAATAGCTGTACAAGTCAATAATTTATATGCCAATTTCTGTCAGAAATAAACAAATTTTAGAGCACAAAATGACTTGGATTTGGGTTATGTCTATTTCCTGGCTCCTATAACCCGTTGCTAGTGTTAATACTCCATTTCTACTCTCCTATAGGCTTGTATTAGCGCAAAAGGCTGAAGACGAGACCACCTGATGTATAAGCTTATATCAGTGTTAACATCCCCTACAGGCTTATGAAACTGCTATAGAAACACATTCCTGCCATACGCTGTTAAAAATCTCACCAGCTGTACACTTTCTGGCAAAGATACAAGTCAAATTTTCAGCTTTCTAGCAAATGCAAATGTTGAATGTCAAACAGCAGCTGTCTGATGGTCCCGGGTCGTCACATGTTAGAGGCCAAGTGGTTTTTGATGCGCTGGTGAGCGCTCAAAGAAAATATTCTGAATGTACATTTTTTTTGTATTATTATAATACATTATGTCTGTTGTGATGTGTTTAATGACCAGGGTGAAAGAGTCTGTATGTGTGGGAGAGAAAAGCAGAGGAAATGTGATGGAAACTATGAACTAGAGTCAAACATCACTTCACTTCACACAACTCCTATGAAACATCATAAACTGATGATGTCTAACAGTATTAGGGCACTCAAAGGTTTATGTAATTATTTGCAACTCTTTTGGCCAAACTAGCTCTGAAAAATTGACAGATCTAGCCAAATGCTCAACCGCAGAATTTGGGATCCAAAGTAGACAAGCAGAATTCCACTTGATGAGATTTTTAACTGAAGGGACATGATTGAAAATGTTTGCCTGATGGTTCGGGACATTAAAAATAGGTTGTTATGGGAGTCTGTTAGTCATCGAAACACAGAAAGCCAGCTGAATGTCAAACAAAGCGAATTAGCTTGTTAGCTCCCTCACAAAGCTAAAGAGTATGTGTGTAGTTTAACTGAGATGCCATTTGGACTAACTTGCAGTACACTTTGGAAGCTAATCAATACCAGCATTGACATATTGCGATAGAGTCTACCACCATATAGACTCCATGCTGGTGGAGTCTACCTGTCTCCACCAGCATGCACAATACCAAAACCATGAAAAACAAAGCAGCTAAATGGAATTAGTCCATCACTGATATTATCATTTACAATTCAGCCCTTTACTTTTCCTACTGTGGCATGTCAAAGTATATTCTGTGAAAAAAGGCCCATCTATATCTGTATAACAGACAACACGCTAGCTGTAAAGCTCAGTGTTATTTTGTGTTATTTGACACATACTGATGACTGATACATTATGAATACATACAGTTAAATAAAGTTACTGTATTATACGGCCTGACTGATACTGGATTTTTAAAATAAAATAATCCTTTATTAGTCTCATGATTGGGATATTTACAGTGTTACAGCAGCAAAGTGGATAGCAAAAATAGAAGAATAGATCAATTCAAAAAAATTAATAAAAATGACATCACTGACATTCTGATGTTCAGAGTTCTGACCTTCAGACACATTTGCAAGAGCACATCTGGAGAGTGAAGAGAGATCTCTCGATTACAGACTGATTTCAAAACTTTCTAGAGATTCAAAGTGAATCAAACAGCGTGGCAAAAGATAAGCATCACAATGGGCAAGAGAAAAGAGAAACGCCCTTGTTACACCTTCTAAGGTTAAAGCAAAGGCTTTGTATGTGAAACCAGCAGTAACAAAAAGTTTTCCAAAAAACACGGATGTAACAGTAAAGGACTCAAAGACACATCTCGCCTATCCAATATATGATGGCTGAACTGCACAGATAATACAGCGCCAGTTATGAGGTTATTATGAACATGATACGGGAGTCATATCCTCAAGATCCAGGCATGATTGGAGGTACGCCACCCCTCAGAGGACAAACTACATTTTACATCAAGACACGTTAATAACACCCACACCTGCTGCTATTACTTTTATTATTAGCCATATTTCTATTTATTTTTATTATTATCTTAACTGTTAATATTTTAGTTATTGTGCTGTGTGTGTGTGTGTGTGTGTGTGTGTGTGTGTGTGTGTGTGTGTGTGTGTGTGTGTGTGTGTGTGTGTGTGTATCTTTCTCTCTCTTTCAGCCCCACCGGTCAAAGCAGATGAACGCCCACCCAGAGCCAGGAGTTTTTCCTCACCGCTGTCGCCAAGTGCTTGCTCATGGTGGGGGGATTTGGGGTCTCTGTAATTTAGGACCTGCTCTATGTGAAAAGTGCCCTAAAATAACTTCTGTTGGGATTTGGCGATTTGTTAATCCATGATATGTTTGGCTAGTGATTGAAAGGATGAGCAGCAGAGAAGTTCTTCTGCTTGCATGGATGGATAATAATCTAGAAAGAATGTGATGAGAATAAACAAATGTAACCAAATAACATTTTGAGAATAGTCACAATAACTGTAAGAGAGAAGTAAGGTTTTGTAAAGAAAAGCTAAAACATTTTGAGAGTAATGTCAGAATATAGACTGTATACACATGGATGTGTTGCCTTTAGGATTAGGTCTATCATAACTTTAGAAACTAAATGCAATCAAGGCCAAGACTCTACATTAGAAAAACATGATGCAAAATTCCTTCCACGCTTCTGACTTGTATAAATATATATAACTTATATGCACGCACATATCTCAGATATTCGCTCTTTTCACACACACACACACACACACACACACACACACACACACACACACACACACACACACACACACACGCACATTTTGTGTATAAATGTATATATAAATATTTGAATTAATTAATTAATTAATTAATTAATTAAAATTGAGTCGATTAAATTGATTTCAACTGGAATTCTGAAGCTACTATGTCTGGCTAATGGTTGAAAGGATGAGATCAGATACAGGCAGCAGCAGGAGAAGTTCTTCTGTTCTGATTATAATCCAGAAAGAATGTTATGAGAATAAACAAATGTAACCAAATAACACAATCATTTTGAGAAAAGTCATAAATACAATGAGAGAAAAGTCAGAGAGTAATGTCAGAATACATCTGGTGTTGCCTTTAAGATTAGGCCAATCATAACTTTAGAAACAAAATGCAAATCAAGTCCAAGACTCTACATTGCAACAACATGATACAAATTCCTACCACGCTTCTGACTTGCCCTGCTCTGAATCAGATGCTCATTTGATACGTTCCATCAGGAAAAAGCCCAGTGCTTCTCTCAATAGGCATCAACAGCAGCAGGCCTGTTTGGAGTTAGACGGCGGCTATTGTCGAAGAACCACAGTAGAATAGACAGCCGATAATGACAGGGGAAATGGAACCAAGCGCACTAAATGTCACATTCGGTCTCTGGGGCGTTGCACAATGCTTAGTCTGTTTGGTGAACCTGTTTAGAGCCAAGACAGGCCGATAGAGATGGAAAGAGAACGAAGGGAATACGGGAGAGCGAGATGGAAGGACGGAGAAAATAAGCGATCGAGTGGCTGTGTGTGTATGTATGTGTGTGTCTGCATTGTACCCGTGTGTTTGAGTGCATCTCGCCTACTTCCATCTCCCAAATCTCGGCGTGCCTCTAATTCATAGTGACCCCTCCATTGTGAGGGAGCAGATGAGCTGGGTGCAGCGCCACGCTGATTGAATGGAGTCCACCGGAGCTGTCTCTCTGTTTTCTACACTATTCCCCTGGCTGTCTCCCTTCATTCTCATCCCGGTGCATTGTTAGAGCAGAGGTGCCCGGGCAATACACACACACACACACACACACACACACACACACACACACACACACACACACACACACATAGAGAGAGAGCCTAGGGCAAAGAATAGGGGGCAGATAGAGGGGTCTTTCTTTATTGCTCTGATCAAAACATTCATCCATCCTATCTGTCCCTCTCTCCCTCCTTCTATTACACTCTCCTTATTAAATCATTCCCTTCCTATTTCAGCTGGATTTATCCGTGGGTATTACCTTGCCCCTGACTGAGTATGAAACACACACATTCAGATTTTCACACGCACACACACACAAACCTCAATTTCGGGCAAATGTGCACACATACTGTAGTACAATTCTCCCTCCTTTTGCTTCAAGATCGATTAGATGAAGAGTAGGGATATGAAGAGGTTGTATGAAACAAGAGTCGACCTTGACACACATGCTACATGACATGGTCAACTGAGCCACACGCATTTCTCTCTACATAGGTCAGTACATGCTGATGCAACGAGTCTGAGCAGGAATTTTGGTGTAGGGGAGGCAGGAGAGGATGGGAGTAGTTTCTTTTTTTTCTTTGGAAATGGGTCAGAGAACTAGAATTAGACTCCTCCGCACTGCTACAACTACTCGTCAGCGCTTCTGGAGGTTTTTTTCCTGCAAATCGACAGGGTCTCTATTGTGAATATCTTGGGGAAAGTTAAAATGAGAGCAAAGGATGAAGCAGGGAGCAGCGAGGTTGCTGAGGAGGCATAAAATAGTACTCGGGGGTCTCAGCCGTTGCGTTTGAGGAATTCAGTAATCCAATTACCCAGCAGAGAACATATACTACTTTAGGGTACAGCCTGCACAGATGTTTGTGAACACGCACACACACACACACACACACACACACACACACACACACACACACACACACACACACACACACACACACACACACACACACACACACACACACACACACACACACACACACACCAAAACAACACTTCAAAGACACTAGGTCCCCAATGCAGTATAATGGTACACATGCTCCCCATGCTGTTTTAAATGCACATTATCTATGCTCAAACACATGCACAAAGATGAATAAAGAAGTATAAATAAAGAATTCACTGTTTGATACAGAATTGTCTTGAATGGGGTCAAATGGGCCTTTTTTAAGGGTCAAAAGAGGGCAATAAACAATCATGCTAAAACACCAACTGAATCATACAAATAATGATAATCTGACCATAAATAGGTATGGAAATTGATATTATACATAATGTAATTTCCAATTTCATTTAAGAGATGAAAATTAAGCCACTTTTCACTGAAAGTCAACAAAGGCCTTCACAGTTAAACTGGCTGAAACCAGACTGATTTACTGTATGGAAATGCCTGGAACTGGAATAGCTGTATATGAGACGACAAATGTCTGAATCAGTCGGACCGGACCGATTTTACCCTGCCAGCTCCCTAGTACAAAGTCTCTGTAATGTCTGATTGAACTCATGTGTGAATACAGCAGTGAATTCTCTGATGAATTCACAGCGAATTAGTGGGCGTGTCGATGACCTTTGTATCATGCAGCTGATGCTAGATAAACGCAGCAGGCCAGCTAAGCTACAGTGTTTTGATTAGGCCTGTAAAGCTGGTACTAATGGAAGAGAGGATTTGCAGTGATTTCTGTTGAAATAAAAGTTTTATTTCTTGCTTGTAAGTGCTGAATTTCCTTTGGGATTAAGTATCTATCTATCTATCTTTATATCTATCTAATTACATCCACAGCATATGTTTTGCATCCCGTCCTGCCTCCTTCACGCTTTACCCAGGAATCATCCCTCACAAAAACCACACAGTATTTCCAGTAGGTGAGAACGTGTCTGACACAGAAAATCTTCTACTGTGTGCTGAATGTGTGAAAGGGCAACTCTGGAAAATGTTAGAACCTGATTCTATTGTCCAGAGTTCACATGGAAAAAAGGCTTTACGTTAGCTGCTGAGCTAATGTTAAGTAACAGCAGGACAAGCTGTAGCCAGGAATTTTCCTAAAAGTCTGATCAGAACATTAAGGTAATAACAAAATAGTGCTTAAAGCTGCATCAATTAGTCGATTCATCTATTACTTGTCAGCTATTAAAATAATTTCCTACTATTTTGTTAATCGATTAATCATTTGGAGTCATTTTTTAGGGAAAAAAAGTTCACATTCTTAAGAATCCAGCTTCTTAAATATAAACATTTTCTGGTTTCTATATTCTTCTATAACAGTAAACTGAATATCTTTGGATTTTGGACTGTTGGTTGAGACAAAACAAGACATTTGAGAATGTCATCTTGAGCTTAAGAAAACAATTATCAATGTTTTTCACAGTTTTCTGACATTTATAAACCAGACAGCTAATCGATTGATCAAGAAAATAGTTGGAAGATTAATAAATAATGAAAATAATCATTAGTGGCAGCCCTAGATGAAATATGCTTCAATGTTTATCTGGGAGATTCTAACTGTGTATTATGCATCCAATAGCTGCTATATAGCTGCTATGTTAGCTGCCTCAACTGCACTGGATATAAAATCATGTACTGCCGAATGGTTGAATATGAAAATATAAGGCTGGAAAATGTGTCACAGTCAGTTAATGCTAGATTATCTACAGTAAGACACACTACTATTGCTCTTCATTAATGGCAAAAGAAGTGTATTTTCTTCAACAAGCCTGAGGGCTTTGGCTGAGCAAAGAGCAATCAGCCTGCAATGCTTGCAGTGCTTAAAAGACAACAAAATGGTTTGATTTTGCTGTTTGGGTAAGACAGAATCAACATTAGTTGATGACAGCTCATTAGATCTAAAAATGAGACGCACGGTAAAAGCATTGATCATGCCCTTGTTTTTATGGAGGGGTCAGTGAGTGCAGGACGGGTCATGGACATTTCATATTTTAAGTACATTGTTACAACGGTGTGGCCTGGATCAATCCCTGGGAATTGCAAAATGATACAATGGCCACCACAATAGGACACAAAGCACTTCATCCATCCTGTAATCATCATTATATCAGACCTAATCATCATTATTGACTGACAGTAATTTGAGGCCAACAGCATGTTATATAAGTGCTCTGCCAACCTGACCAGATGCTCTATAGGCTAAAGCACAGCTGCTCACTGGGATTATCTCACTGCCCACAAACACACTTCTTGACTTACCCACGCTGCCCTACACTCAAATCACACACATGCAGAATTAAGAGAGGTGTCTATTGTGACTAATCTTATCACGTGGACACATCTGTCACACCTAAATAAATCCCTCCCACACAATTTCCCTGAGTCATAAACAGAGAAATATTGACTCAGTGTGTGTGAGTGCCCATGCGCTGGTTAGAAGAGTCGATAACAAACGTCATCGATTGATCTCTTTAGCATACGGTTCTGATTCACTAAGGACCTAACATATGCAAAAACACACAAACACACAGACAAAATATATGCATAGGCAGATTTAAAGTAAATTGGTTTTGGCTACATGATGCAATCAAACCTTTTATACTAATCCTTGCCCGGTCATCACATTACGGCATGATGAGAACCTTGCTGCCTCCGTACATCCTTTGACCCTAGGGACTTGGCTCAATCTATATCTATCTGCAAAACAGAATTATCCACCGCATTTCGTAAGTGTTAGCCTACATAACGACTATACAGTTCTGTATTAAAAGATAAATAAATAAAAAAACAGGGATTGAGAAAATCCCTAGTCTTATGTGACACAATCCTATACATCTCAAACCAAAACATGCTATGTTCGGCATGTGCCTTCAATTTGTATTAGCCTGAGTGTGCCCTTATAGGAGAAGCAGGGATTTGGGAAATTTAGATAGTGTTATTGAGAGTAGCTAAAAGGGAATAAATTAAAGCTTTTGTAATGAGAAAGAATAAAGAGAGCGCTATATTAAGACAGTCAACATTTAATTACAAAATGTTACTTTGATTATGGTGGTTTTGTGATGCAATCCTCCCGAGAGTCAACAGAATCACCCCATTTCATTAACTTGAAACGAGCATCCAGATCATTTTCTGGTGACTTATCATTATGGCATGTTATGAAGTGGGACACAGCCCACTGACTCAGGATCAATCAGGAGCTTTCTCATTGGACGGTGGATGGTGAATGGGGTCATGGGATCTGTCACAGATGGCGCAGACGGGGTACATCAACCCCTCCTCCGACCAAGCCCCATACCCCCCACGATCACTCTGTCATGGTTCTCGACCCCCTGATGCAGCAATCACACCGCGTCCTAAAATAAAACCTTAATGGGAGTCATCATGAGATATCGATCGTGAGGGTTGACCACTTCATCATACAAGAAACTGACAGAAGAAACTGTCAAGTAACGTTTAATATTTCCTTTTAATTTCAACATGTCTGATTGGTTTTACCCAGACAAATGTCAAAATAAGAAATGTTTACTGAAAGTCTTATCTTGGTAGAAGAGATTAGGAAAGCATGTGGCGTGAACATATGTGGCAACACTCATTTTCACCAAATCCCGCCGACTTTCAAGCCTTCATCTCACATCCTCACAAAACAAAGCAACGCCTACTTCTACTTCTGTCGTTGCACATGTTTTGATGCAAAATGGTTAACTTCCAACACCAAATGACAAGTTTTATTTTCCCTTGACAGGCAATTTTACTTTTTTTTTTAATTATAGGAAGAAGCCCAGAGGCAGCAAATACTCATTACTTGACAGCTAAAACTCTGTTATTACCTAGATTAAAAACAGAACAATTTTGCACATTGGGGATATATTTTTCCACATTCAATAAATCATCTCCTGGCTGCTGAAAATCATGCTGTGACCCCCCTCCAGTGATGTATTATTTGAAATGAGTAACAAGTCCAAAAGTGTTGGCAACACAACGTTGTTAGCAACTTTTAGTAGCGATTTCTACATGAATTAACTTGGCAGGTTGTTAATCATGCTGAAGTCTACATCTGGGCCTGCAGGCAGAATTTGAAAGAGGCAGTCTTCATCGTTTTAACGCTTTGCATCCGTATCACCCCCCATCTGATGCACTTGGTCATTTTCCTTTGTACCCAAATACCCTACCCCCCTGCTATACTCCCATCTGCTAGGGTTTGACCAGAATGGGATTTTGAAGGCTGATACTAACACTAAAGTTCTCAATACCCAATATCCTGGGGTTTAGATTTTGGGATGGAGATTAGGAAAACCAGAGGGGGGCATTCAATGAAGAAAAGTGACAAATGTAATCTGTTCAATCCGTGAATAGATGCAGGCACCAGGAGGCATAAAGAACCCCTAAAAGACATGGAGTGACTTCCCAAGTTGTACAAGATTTCAAGCAAAGAAAGTTATGTCATAATTATGTAATAATTCTGAATGAATCCATCAGACCATTTAAAAAATATGGCTGTTTAAAGGTGGAGGTCAAGTGTATTGGTACTCAGCCATTTAGCATTGATAGTTTGGTAGTTGAGTACAAGTGAAAATGTGGGTTATGGACTGTTGTGTTTAGAACTGTATCTGTTCATTCAATGAAAATATACTGAAGGGGAAAAAGTGATAGTTAGCAAGGTCGATATCTGAGTTGCTAACAGGATAATAAATTCACACAGATTATTCAAGACATTTGAACCACTGACTCCAGTCTCACAACTTTCTTTAAACCATGCCTCTTTTGTGGAGCAGCTTAAGCATGGACTTGGGTTTAAAATAAAGTAGATGGTGCAGCACAGCTAATAAGCTACATTATCTTCCTCTAATTCAAGACTGGTTCTCAATTCCCTCAAATGTCAGCTTCATCATGATGTCTTATTTTTGGTCTCACCGTGGTCCGAACCGCCTTTAAATCCACTAAAGTTTTATTTAGCTTAACGTTTTATTTAGTAGGTACATTTAATGCATCGCTGCTTACCAAATGTATGAGAACTCTTGTTTTGTAATTTGTGGCTGTTTGGCTATGGCATAACTATGACTTCCTTAGTGTCATGACAGCATAAATATCTATTGCATGACTTTTTGTTTTCTTTTGTCCTATTATTAACTCTATTTGTGCACAACCTGACCATTTTCTTTCTATTAATGTAGATGTGTTTGAGGAGTTTATGTTTCCACTGTTTCTGTATGGACTGATTGTAAAAGATTGTCAGAGTAATTAGATTGTAAGAATGTCATTAGAATTCAGTCGAAGTTCCTCCCACAGACAAAAAACCCGACTGTGGCACTGATCAATCTTTCAATAAATATGTGATCAATCAAACTCTATCATGTCCATCATATCAAAAGCTCTGACATGCTGATGAATGATTTTTAATAAAAGAATAACAGACTGACACACCAATCCAAGACTACCATCCACCCCTCTCTACTGTCCCCCCACCCACCAATCATTTCTCCCAATTCTAAAGCTCTGCTGCACCTCCACCCACCACTCCATCACTCTCTCCTCAAACCCTTTCCTCCCTTCTCTCTATGCCCCCCCCCCAAAAAAACCCAACTAAACCCTTACCATCCCATATCATCGTCACCATTATCAACCTCATCACATACCCACCCCTCTCTTCCTTTCCTGTCCTTAGTGGAAAATGTTGATTTGATTATGGAATTAGGTCCGCTCCAAACAAACAAGTACAGCTGGAGGTTGTGCACACTTTTTTAATGTTTTCATCAAGTAAAGTGCTCTTCAAATGGGTGTGCGGAACGAATAACATTTGGATGTTGTCTGCTTATTGTAAAGCATAAGAACCTTACCAGGAAACATAACCTCGTCAACATCAAAACTCCAGGGACTTGATGATGATAAGTCACTAATCCTCTGTTTAGGTATGTGGCTTCAATCAGGTCGCAGTGGTAAGAGTGTGTTTTGAGTGTGTGTGTGTGTTTGTGTGATACAGCACTGCATCTCCCAGAATTTGAGTCATGGTGCCTGAACACAAAGCTGATGAATATTTACAGGAAGACACACACACACAAACACACACATATTCAAAAACACTAACAGGTGTCACAAGTTTGAATGGAGAAAAAAAAACCAACAGGAAAGCAGAAAAAAAAAGCTCCAACACAAACAACAAACAGCTGATGCCGATTCTGTTATAGTTTGGATTGGGGACAGATTAGTGGAATATTAGGATGGGATTAACTGGCCAGGTTAAGCTATTTGATCGTCAACTAAATATGGCTTAGGAGCAGCAGACGAGCCGATGTCACATGGAATTAATCCAGCCATGATTTGAGTATGATTTAGAAACTCTTTGGTAATCCACTCATGATTTTAACATGCTTTTATATTGGTATCGGCTAGGGAGGGGTGTGTGTTTGTGTGTGAGTGAGTAATGTCTGAACATGAGTGTATGTATACAGTACATCACTCTTAAACAAGTGGTTCTATACTGGAGCTTTCTCTACATCTGGATACACAATATGGCACCTCTGAGGTGTTTAGTATAAAAACATTTCACAGTGTTCATTTTTGATAAAACCCCAAAAATGCTAAACATTGACTTATTCCATCTTCTCTACTGTGAGGATTTGCATCTTATTTCACTTAAAAAGAGGGGCAGCATTCTTCTGGTAATTTAAGAACTAGGACACATTTACACTGATACAAAGAGGAGCCTCCATGCTAAAATGCAGCCATATTGATAAACTGGGAAGTAACACTTTCCACAACCCCTAACTGTGTAACCAAGTATGTTTACAAGAACATTTAAAAGGCTATGATTTTCCCAACTGTATGCAGCATGAGCAAAACATTAAGTTGTACTTTTGAGTTATATAACATTACATATGTAAGCTAACGTTGGTAAAATGAGAGATAACCAATACAGCATCCACTTTTGCTAGTTTACCACTATGTTAGCTAGCATTAACGTTAGCAACGTTCAAATAAAATATCTCCTTTGAAAACTGAGTTGTATAGGTTTATAGTTGTGAAGTCATTTCCTACTTTCTTATACTTCTTCCAAATCATGTTTGTTGACCCACATAGTTTATTTTAAAATATGTTATCACAACAAGGAGGTTCAAATATTAAGCTGACAGTTGCTAGCTAACGGGTAGCCTTTATGGAAATGTAATGGTATTTAACGGACATGTAAGAGGCTAAAACGATTGATTCACACATCTTATATACACTGTAGAATCAATCCAATCAATCTACCATTTTTATTTTATTGATTGGTTGACTGATTGATTCCTTCTTTTGACTTAAGTTAATAGTTGATATGTACTTTGTCTGTCAATGCTGTTCTAAAGTAGCATTGCACATTACGTGTGCTGAAATTTGAGTGAGAATTGAAGGATAGTAAAAATGTTTATGACCGATACTGTTTGAGATTTGTTAACTGCTTGTATTTCAATAATTATAATTTATTAATTATTTTATATTGAACCTTTTTATGAGATGATTTTTAAATTAATGTGTATCATGTAATAAGTGTGTGTGAGTGTGACTAGCATGATAAATATGGTTTTTTTTAGCGAAATTTAGGTCCAGCTTAACTTGTAAAATTCCGGTAAGGAGTCGTACATGTGAATTAACACGTAATGTTCTTTAAATGTGTGTGTGTGTGTGTTGGAGGATGTAAGTGAAGTCAGCGTGTTTGTATACTGTATGTCAGGAAAGTGGTGAGGTGGTCTTTACGAGAAAGCTTGTGAGTGTCTATCTGCGTATAATTATTTGTGGCACGTGGTGTGCAAACGCAAAAGGGGTGTGTGCGCACGTTGTTTTTGTTTTTCTATATTCACATCTGTGTCAAAGCCCCCTGGACCTCCCCCATTAATACAAATACGCACAGACACACACACACAGATACACACCAGCTCCAAGCTCCAAAATCCCCTGAAAGCTTTTGATCCTGCAGAAATGTGGAACTCCCCCTTTTCTCTCTCTCTCTCTTACACACAAGCACACACACACTCCCTCTCTCAGAAGTGGGATTAACACTCGCTCACATCCACGTTGCTACTGATTGGGGAATCTATCCCTTAAAAAAAAAAACTTTGACACATCCAGAATCGAAAGGGGTGGAGGGGGGAGGGGAGGGTGTTTATGTATAGGTGCTGCGCCGTGCTATAGGTGCATGCGTATTTGTGACAGCTGTCTCCTCTAACACCGGCATTCCCATCTTCAAAGCCAAGAAGCCAGCGGGAGTGTACGGGAATTCTGGGAGATCATCGTCTTGCTGATGTTCCCCAGAGGGATTCCTCTCTCCTGCATCCCGCACCCGCATCCCACCGGTTTCACCTCGTACAGATACGCGCCACAGATGTGTGTGCAACATGCCTGGGTAAAGATGATGAAAGTGAGTGAGGGGTGACCTAAAAATGTCACCACAAGAAAAAAACGGGGGTGGGGGGGGGGACACACGTTAACGTGAGCGAGACGCAAAGAAAGACGCTGAATGTTAAAGGCAGGAGGAGGAAAATAATAAGACCAAAATTTTACACCATTAAAGTTGTTTTTTTTTTCTCCCTGCAAATTATCTTCCTGGTGTGCACATGGGACACATGTTCAGGGAGCAAAGTAGCATTTCCTTGCCCCCCCACCCCTCTCTTGTACCCCTCCCTCTCTCTCCACACACTCATACATATATAACACTTTTGCTAGAGCGACTTTTTCTTTTGCTGACTTTACATTTAAATGAGAGAGGGGGGATTATCCTAATGTCTGACGCTCAGGGCACAAGTGTGGGTTTGCGCACCCCCACCCCTTGCAGTGAAGCGGGGATGGGACGGCAGTCATTACGTTGCCATGGCGACAGACGGCCGACGAATGCACAGCGGGGTAGATCTCGAGTCAAAACATTTGACGCGTGCAGAGGGAGGTAAGGTGGGTGAGATGGGGGATTTTTTGTGCTTTTTTTGGGCAGGGGGGGTTGCGAGTTCATTAGTGGTGCCTGCAAAGACGGGGCAGGGAGGGGTGTACTATTAGGATGTTCACACACCCTCTCCACCAACCACTCCCCTCACACTCTCTCTCTCTCTCTCACACACACACACACACACACACACACACACACACACACACACACACACACACACACACACACACACACACAACCCAGCCTTATCTCCACCTTACCTCCCCTCCTCTTCCTCCCATCTCTCTCTCTTTTTCTCTCTCTGTGTCTCTCTCCATTTCTTTTTCTTCCTCTCTCGGGCAGAGAGATGGAGTAGAAAGTGGCGTGTAATTACATCCTAATCTTTGGCTGGTATCTGCTCCGCTACAGGGCCTGTTAGTACAGAGAGCTGTCCGGGACACACTAACACACACACACACACACACACACACACACACGTACAGACACACACCTCCACAGAGATTTTGTCCACAAGTCTACACATTAAATCTGTGGTTAAACGGCTGTTCGTGAATGTCTGACTTCACTTCGCTGCTTGAATGATAGAGGAAGACATTCTAAGAGACAGATGGATGACTGATTTAAATTCAGCATATATGTGTTTAGTTATATAATTGTACTTTTAACATAAACCAGCACTGCCATCATTTCATAAAGGGAAAGACTGATAAAAGTCTGGCACTGTTAACGCATAAAAGCTGAACATCTTGAATGTGTACAGGCTTGTTATCGGCCTACTTTATGAGCCATCAAGTGCATAGCTGCCTCTTATCTGCCCCAAGTTTTAAGTCTCTCTGAGTGATGGAGATCTCAGAGCAGAAAGAGGTCATACTGGAAGGCTATATATATCTTTCACACAGACGAGCAAATGTAACCCGTCTCTCACTCCCTCAAACACACACACACATACACACACAGAAGCAGTGCAACTAAAGATATCTCACTACCCCCAGGCCTGACGATATATGGATCTATAGCTAAGGAGTCCTGCATTATACATGCAAAGCTAGTTTGTTGTGCGCATACATGCAGCAGTTAGTCAGTCACACATACACCATATGCAAACATACACTTAACTCCATTTAAAGTGCACTGAAGTTATTAAAAGTAGGCCAGGGCTTGCCGGGGCCGGAGAGTGTAAACAAGTCCTGATCAGTTTGGTTCCATTCCAGTGGAAGGACTCTGAATTAAACATCAACATAGACTGGATCTGTTTATGCAGGGGCCAGGCACAGACCTGAGGCTATGTTCAATCAACCTGGCTGCAAATTAAATCAAAGGATCACTCTGAATTTACAGTACTGCGAGTTACACTGCCAGGTAAATTACCATGGGGGTATCTTATCTGAAAATGCAGCAAGATGTCAACATCTGTAAGTTTGTAATTAGCATTCTGATGCGGCACTGACTGTGGAGAGCATACTGCGAAGCTGGAGGAACATAAAATCAGCAGGCTTAGTAACACATGAGCACAACTGCGGAGAGAAATTATTGGAAATTTGAGTTACTGAGTAATGTAAGCAGCATTTCTCAATTCTTTTTTTAAACTGATGTGTATGTGCACAATGTATCTTACTGAGCACTAAAGTGATTCATTAACACGTTCACCTCAGGAGTTATCGCTGTGTAATTACGGCGGGTCACAGCTTATCTCTTACACAACAGGACTCACTGCACGGTGTAGAGGCAACATTCAGCTTAGTTAAATACAAATCAGCACCCAGGATGCAAAGTAAAGAGTTGGATGTGAAGGGATGTAAAGCCATGTTTGAGTTGAAACATGATGAAAAGAGTAAATTGCGGGAGGAATTAAGTTTAATAGAATGAAACTTCCCAAGGTGATACAAAGTCATTGGATAAAGACATACATTATATATTCAGTATAAAGAATAGCTTGGAAAACGGGAACAAGAGTACACCATTAACAACCAACAATATAATTTATTAACTGAGACAAAACTATTATCACACCAGAAAATGAAATACCTACGTTCACTGGAAAATAAGTGGAGTTTATAACAAGAACACTATTGTGCCTTTTAATTTTAAATTTTTAAAATGTATGCAGCACATTCTCAGATTAAATATTGTGTTTATACTCTATCGGGACTGAAAAATTAATCACTTTCAAATAAAATTGTGTTTTTTTTTTTAAGAATACAACTTTTAAATTGCAAGAGCCACATTTTTAATTAGCAAAGTCTTAACGAGGTCTTAACAAACTGTGAGGTAAACTGTCACCGGCAAATTTACTCAGCCGAAGCTAATTAACATTAATTCCAGGAGTTGACCAAACTATATAATAAATAAAACTCTTGGCTCTTGTCTGGTTAATATGCTCTCTGCATGCCAGTGTCAATACTATTTAAACTAAGAGATGCCAATTCGTATCAGTTTGATGAGACTAACAGGTGTCTTTTGGCTTTCAAAAAGAAAAGCAGAGTGGTGAGCTGTCCTTTTGATAAACCATCTAGGTAATCGCATCACAACAGGGAGACTCTCAGCGGACGTCTACGGCCTACAAGTTGAAATCTCATGACCGACAGGGGTAGTAGTGATGGGAATTATACACTTTGAAGGAGCTTGATCTTACGGCTCCATTCCTTTCTAAGAGCCATTCATCTATCTTTTTATTTTTTTTTAAGGGGCGGAAGTTACTTTGTTTATCTGAAAAATAATCACTAGGATAATGATAGGGTAAGGTTTGGATTAGATTCAAACATCCCATCCCATTGACATCCCACCATTATAATTTCATTGTGCATGTGTGTACTAGATTTAGCATCACTAAATTAATCTTATTGCCAGACCTAATGTCAATGATCTGCATTATAAACATTACAATGATGTCATATCCCTCTGTTTTGTCAGTGAATTTACTACTTTGAATTCAACCTCTGTATAAACTGTGCTATGTAATTAAAGTTGCCTTGCCTTGAACCTCACTGTTCAAATATAAAGGACAGTGGAAATAGGGGATGACACTGAAATTTGGGCACAACAATGAAGAGAAAATCGGATTGTTCACAAACACAAAACATCACTAAGGGATAGACAAGCTAGAACTAGTGCTAACGAGCTAATCTACTAGAGTGTTGTAGGAAGTCTTGCTGGGTAAATCTGCAAATTCAAGAATTTCAGGGAAAATTATGTGATACAGAAACTCACCTCGGTTTACATGCTGTACAAAGTGTGAGACCCTGTCACTGGTTTCTCACATTTACTGACTTTCCTCCATGTCTTCATGTCTAACTCAATGTTGCTACAGTTAAAATATTACAGAGACACTATGAACTTCAGATTGAAAATTAAAACTCACAATAGCACATGAGTTTACATCTAACTATGACTGAGGCCAAGTTTATTCTCCCTGAGAAAACACAGAAAAGAAATCTCTCACACATACATAAACACAGACTCCAGCTCAATTTATACTGCACAACACACATGCACACACAGCACTTTCCCCTCCCGGCTATAAAACTCTTGGGGGTCAATGCGAGGTCACCTGGGCCACATCATTGACCCCTTGATGATTGTGTATCCTGAGTCGACCTTGGCTCTGTCCTCATGCTGGTTCTGTCTTTCTATGCTCAACACTGCCCTGGGCCTAGTCATATCTGTCTGGAATGGCAATGAGCCCAACTATTTTTGAGCTGTGTTATGCATTTGCAGGCAGACGTATAGACCTCTGCTCTGATTCAGATGGGCCCGGACATTGTTCTGCACTAAAAGAGAAAGATACCACAGATAGGATAAAAGCACTTTTGCAAAAAGGGGTGAGGAAGTCCGAGTTTTAAAACTGCATTAGCCAGAGAGAGAGAAGAGAGAATGGTAAAGTGTGTTTTCACAGCGGCTGCTCCGGTACAAGCAGGGCCAAGTGTTGATTAAACACACCAGAAATACAGTGGGAATAAGAGACCGAACCGAAAAGCCTTCCAAATATAACACATGCACATACACACACACACAACACTTCACACAAGGACATCGGCGGAGCAGACAATATCTACCTCTACAAAACTAACAGTGTTTTCATGCCAAGGAGTTACAAATTATATCTATTTAACTCTCAGGGCCACAGAGGGTCTTTATCGTGCCAACAAAGTTGAACCACAATGCAGTGAGGAACAACAAGCAAGGCTGAGTATTCACCACCTACTTTACCACTGCAAGGACGGAGTATTTCCTTTACACGAGGCAATGCCTTTATTTAAATCTTCCTTGCAGGACTTTTACAAATTAATTAACATACGTTACATTCAAGCCCTTTGCCAAACGAGTTCACACAATCCTGATTAAGTCTATCACTACCAAGTTAATCTCTCTTTATGTCAGAGTATAACAGAGCTTTTAAATCATGTGTCAGGTTTGACATTCCTGCACTGGACGGATGAATGCAGGAATGCATGAATGCAGACTTACCAAATGTTATCGGGCTGAATGGATCAAATTCTGATAGTGAAAATATTCATTTCATGGGGGTTGGTTGAAGCTCGAAATGTATCCGTCTATTTACAGCCACATCAGTAACAGTGGAGCCTATGACAAAAGCATGTGTGTTTTTGTAATTACTGTGACTGCCAGAAGGGGGAGGCAAAAGTACTACATTGCAGCTTTAAAATAATAAACAAATACCCTCTTATTGTTGCTTGTATCTATAATTGCTTCTTATTTTTGTTTGTACCCATTGATTTCTAGGATTCACTGATGTTTTCTTATTTTTGCTCTTATCTTAAGTAAGAGAAGATTTTACAAGTGGTCAAGAGCACTCGTACCAAGATAAGAAAAAGCATCTTGTTTTCACCGTTTTTCCAATGCAGGGAAATAATAATAATAATAATAATAATAATAATACATTTTATTTAAAGGCGCCTTTCAAAGCACTCAAGGACACCTTACAAGGCACATAAAACACGACAACAGTACATCAAACAATAAAAATCAGGTAACGTTTAGTGCAAAGATAAGAAAATAAATATGAATGTGACTATAAAGTGCATCAGTACAACAAATAAACAAGAACGTGATTGCATAGTTAGTGTGAGACAGAGTATGCCACTCTGAATAGGTGCGTTTTCAGGCGGGATTTAAAGGTGGAAACAGAGTCCGAAATGCAAATGTCTGGTGGGAGAGAGTTCCAAAGGCGGGGGGCAGATCGGCTGAAAGCTCTTGACCCCATGGTAGTTAAGTTGGCAGATGGGGCAAAGAGCTGGTTGGCAGAGGAGGATCAGAGAGTTCAGGAAGGTGTGTAGATGTGAATCAGTTCAGAGAGATATGATGGTGCCAGGTTGTGAAGGATCTTGTAAGTGAGGAGTAGAATCTTAAAGTCAATGCGAGATTTGATTGTATTTGAAATACAACGTTTTAAATGTAGTAACATAAGTAACGTTAAATAATATATTCAAAGTTAGATTATGTTTTCGGAATAATTATAATTAAAGTATAATTATAATAATTGCATTATTATATTTGTGGGCTAAAGATATACTATTGGTATATACTAATATAGTGTTTAGGGGGGTGTTGCCTATGCTAACAACAAACAATTGGCCACACGCCTCCAATTTAAGATCAACTGGGATTCATCATTCAGCACACCCGGATAAGAGCAGATTCGGGTATTTAAGAAAGTTTGGTGCTGCTAGAGTTGACCTCTCTTATTTTACATATGAACAGAAGAGGAAAAAAAAGAATATGAGAGAAATGTAAGAGAATGTTGCTGCATGAGGCCTAATGTGTGTGTCTTCCATCAGTACAGCTCCAACAATGCCTGCCTGTGTTGTGTTGACAAATACTCTTTGCCTCTTCCTTATACACTCTTAACCTATACCATGTGATAGCGTCAGCGCTGACGCTCCGAGCTGCATTCCTAGAAACTGCAGCGCATTCCACACAAGTCAGACTGGGTCAGTGAGTACTCTCCGCTTGTCTTTAGCCCCATGCTGAATGGGGAATTTGGCATAGCTCAGTTCATTTATTTATTGCTCGTGTCAGTTTAGGCTGTTGCTCCTGAATTGAAGTGACAAGCCAGTGTCATAATAAGCTGTAAAATTGGATTGTTATAAAAGGAGGGGAAAAAGGCTGAATTTTCCATATGGCTATTGGCAGTTTTGCTGAATACGAGGCGTGGGCGCAAAGCCGTCTGGTGTCCACATCACCGTGTTGAGGATAATGAGGTTAGACAATTGTATAAGCCAATGACGCATGGTGGTAAACTGTTTACCTTTTAACATGAAAGCAGAAGCGTGGAGATAAGAGAAACAGAGTCAGTATTGAGACTGTCTGGGAAAATCCAGGATGTCAAAATGACTCAAACAAGAAACGCTGAGCTGCCCTTGAGCATGACATTTAACCCCAACTGCTCCACTACATTTCCATTTATTAAAAAAAAAGGAAACTTACAATGTTTACCCAGGATCTTATCTTTCTGATTATTCAATAGCACTCCCCGTAAGATCGTTTCAACTGTCATCCACCGGTAAAGATAAAGTCATTGACAGTAAAGGTGTTGGACAAGCCACACCAAGCATGGTCGTTACAATAGGCAAAGAGCAAAGGTTAAAACTCAACCAACTTTATTCAAATATAGCCACTATGCAAAACCCAATCCATTTGGGTAAACAAGATCAAAATGCACAAAGCCTCTACTTGGCTCTCAGACACGTTTTCATTACCAGGGAGCAATATTAAGCTGCCCATGGTGGTCTTTTGAGGACAAAGTAATAACTTGTTGTGACTTTCTTGAACACTCTCTTGTTACCTATCAGGACAGTGGTAAAAGAAATGCTGCCAGAAGCAAAAGGGCAGACACTGTTATGGTTCCCACTGCAGGCCACAGAGAGCTCAGTAATCTTCAATGACAGTTTTTTTTCTTGTCTCATTTGGTTTGACTACACTTTAACAAGGTTACCTCAACTGTCTGAAAATCCCATATATGGCTTGGGGAAACTCCTACTGGCTTGTACTAGTTTACATACTCAGGACACACCAGTGTTGAGTAAGCAGCTGCTGCAGCTCCATGCAAATGATTCAGTTTCACACAGCCTATTTTACAGACATGACACCACAATGCACAACAGAATGACTAATGTGTTCACTTTTGAACATTACCGTTGGTGTCAAATATCTGGAATACAGTGTGGTGCCTAGTCTAAGGCCGAGGATTGTGGATACACAGTTTACCTCTATGGTGTGAATTTGGCAGGGTTTTGCTGGAAGACTGCAATGCTAAACTTATTTTTTAATAGGAGTTGCAGAAAATGAATACATTGTGAAAGGTTTGTCAAGTGATTTTGATGTTTAGATTTGTTGCTATCCGGGCAATTTGACCAATCATGACTCACTAATACAGCCAATTGCAATACTGCCAACTTTCTTTAAAGCACCCCATGTGCAGGATTTAAAAATGTGTGAGTATGGCGACCCATATTGGTAGTCTCAAAAAAGACACTGTGGCAGACTGGTTGGCCAAGCTTTGTCATGTGATCAGGCCAGTGTAACATTTTATTCAAGGTGGCAGTACAGTACAAAATTCAAGTTAACTGTCTTTGTTGTCTGTAAACAGAAAGGAAGACAAATGGTGTTTTTGTGTAAACAGGTAACCGTCGCTTTAAGTGCCTTCTACCAACTCAATGATGGTCAAATGGAGCGTAAAGCAGTACGAGTGCATACTGTATAAAGACAGAGCAAAGACACAAATAGAAGGGAGTTACTATGGGAAGTGCAAATTGGGCAAAAGTTGCATCTGTGCGAGATTTGTGCTTATACCAAAGCTGTATGTACAAAAAACTGGACTTTCAGTCCAAGCTGCCACAATATCACACACACAGCCAGTGCAAATATTACTAGCATGCTACAGTTAGTGTTTATAACATTGGTACAGTCAACTGTTTGGCCATGATATAAAACCTCCACTCCAGCAGGTATATTCATGCAAATACTTAAAGATGATAATTTGCGGTCCGTCCCAACAATACTTAGTCAAATCACCACTTTCTGTTTTGTAGACCCTCTTGGTGGGCTCATTCGCCTGTCCAGCTCAAACCAATTCATGCCTCTATATCTACTGAGGGTCTTTTATGCCACCCAACATTTGTGATTCTGTTCTGTCTGTGTTTGAAGTCCCAGTGCAAGTATGCGTGCACTAGAAAAGCAAACTGAGTGATACTTCTCATCTCTTGCCCAGTGTACTTTATTCCCCATCCTTGTATAAGCAGTGATACACACTATTTCCTTTATTTTTGACTTTTTAAAAATTCTTCAGCCAAAAACAACATAGAAAGGAGCTCTTTATGTAGCTGTTGTAAGCTCAGCATCTTGTTTTGTAGCACATATGTGTGGAAGTATGAACAAACCTCAACAGTTTTAACAGTGAATGGCTCAACAGGCACAATTACTGATTGGCATTATTTAAGTATTGATTTTATCACAGCTCGACATTGACAGATTTCAGTCCGTAATGTTTACCGCTCTACACAGTAGCACTTTAAGGGGATATATTTTGAACTCTTCGGCCCTGAGATACACACACACACACACACACACACACACACACACACACACACACACACACACACACACACACACACACACACACACACACACACACACACACACACACACACACACACACACACACACACACACACACACACACACACACACAGAGAAAAACAGATTACAAACTATCCAGACAAGGAGAAAGCAAACCAAAACACCCTCTTAATCCCAGCAATACATTGAGATGAAAAACTGATAACAGCACAGACAAATAAAAGATTAATCTAATAAGTCTGACTCGCTTAGGCCACCACACACACACAGAAGACCACTGCTGCACAAACAGGCTGAGGTAATCGTGTCTGTTTGTGTGTGTGTGTGTGTGTGTGTGTGTGTGTGTCATGGCCTGACGGGCAGAGAGGCCGCGCAGCACCAAAGCTGCCCTCACCATCTGGCCTTGGCAAAATGAACAGAGTGTTCCTCCACCTTCTCTCTCTCTCTCTCTCTCTCTCTCTCTACCTCGATCATTCGCTGGGGGATTTGATCCACCCAGAGAGATTAAGTGTTTCCATATTCCAGTCATATTCCCCGGGTTGTTTTGCTTTCTAAAAACAGTGTTTGTGTGCCAACATGTTCGCAGAATGGGTGGGTGGGTGGGTGGGTTAGTAGCCGGGCAGAAAGAGAGAACGAGAAAATTGGATAAAAGACAGAGAGAGAGAGAGAGAGAGAGAGAGAGAGAGAGAGAGAGAGAGAGAGAGAGAGAGAGAGAGAGAGAGAGAGAGAGAGAGAGAGAGAGAGAGAGAGAGAGGACGGGAAACGACATGAAAAAACATGTCATTCCAAATCCGGGTGTTGTGTTGAAACCACATGAGTCTGGTGAAGGTGAAAAAGTAGGTAGATGGTGGGTCATGCTGGTATAAAAAGTGTAAAGGTTAATAAATATAGAAAGTGTACACATTCACAGCTCAACGGGATACCTGCAGCGAAGCCTTAAGGGTGTCGAGAGTGTGTGTGTGTGTGTGTGTTCATGTGTGTATTACGTGCCTCCAGGTCTGAGTTTAGAATGAGAGTTCACAAGTTCAGTGACTACCAACACCGTGGAATAAATGTGCAAACACACATTTGTATCTAAAGCTATACAAGCGAGGACCTTCCATTGACTTCCATTCATCCCTTAACCCTGTAGTACAGTAGACTTACAGTATGTTCTACAAGCTAAACCCAAGTCATAACCCACCCCCCCCCACCCCCCAAAAAAAAAACATTCCCCACTTTAGGGGATTTTCCTCGTCTTGCCACACTTCGGAGGACATTTTAAAAATAAAACACACACACAGAAAACCGCAAATCACTCGACAGGAGTGTAGACCCAGAGTGCTGTAAGAGGCTTTACCAGAAAAGATCACACATCCATGTACTTCTCTGAACTGCCTACCCCCCTTCTTTTTTTCTATTTGCTTGTTTGTTCCTTCTGTCAAATTCAGAGAAACTGACGGCAGGATTAAAGAGGGCAGAGCGAGGCCAAACGAGCGGCGGGTCAATCACACTGAACTCACTCCTTTTTGATGATGTGTGGACATTTCGGTTCATCCTGTTTTCGCGAAAAGTGATTAATAAAGGCGAGCCGCTCAAAGCTGTTAAACCATGTATTTCAACACTATATTAAAGCATGATAAAAGACGACAACGCACTCATAAAGACAACGCCCCCCCTTCGCCCCTGCTCTGTGGTCCCCCATGACAGCCAGGGGTTAACATTCACTTACATTTCCCCCCTGTGTGCTAAATAATTCAGGGACGACAACAAGACTCGCCCCATCTCAGGTCTTAACCCCCTGTTGTGGCTCCATCCCACTCTCTCTCTCTCTAACCCACACACACACACACAAACATAACACACAATATACTGTATCCACGCTTTCCAGCAAAAGGAGAGCAAAGCCATCCAAGGACATATAACACTACTAAATATTCCATTGTGTGGAATTGCATGTTTTTCTTTATTCAAAAGAAAGAGTGCTCATTATTGAAAAGCATAGTGATGATGGAAAACAGATTGGGAGGCATGAGGGAAAATACATAATTACATCAAAGGGGCTCAAAAACAGAAATTCACATTTCAAAAAAACAAACACACACACACACACGCGCAATCAACAATAGAAGTGTTCAGTCTTTCAGTGTTTGTTTCGACATGCTGAATATTTTATATGAATAACTATCGTCTGATATTTTTTTATGCAGTTACAAAGTGATTTTCTGTGTTTTTTTTAGACACCTTTTCAGCAGAGAGATTGATTTGAAACGTCACCAGTTATAATCACAGTCATTACCTCTTAAAAAACCCTGATCAGTGATTTAATCCAAGGAGTTTTTGACCACTGGTAGCACTCAAGAGCAGTTCTTGTTAGTCTCATACACCATTGGGCACACCATTGATCTACTAATGAAGGTACTGTGTCAAGAAGCGTAAAGACAGGGGAGACCATTTATTTGAAGTCAAATGAAGTGTTTCTAACCACTAAGCAAATATAAAGCCCGATATTCACTTTCCTTTTAGCTCTGTTTTGCTCATCATCAACTCCTGAAGGAAATATCTGGCTCTTTAGCTGTGTAAATCCTCCATATGTTCACTAGCTAGTTGCTAACTTTGTTTGTGTGTTGTTTTGCGCTGAGCAGAGGGTTTATCCAAGCTGTTTTGCTGCCTGTGGAAAGGACACTATGACCCCAGTTACACTGTTGCTTCATGCGTCTGGGCAGATTGGAAAGCTAACTGATCTTAAAATGGCTACAGTTTCAATAAAGATTGACATCAGATTGTTCCAACCACCTACAGTCGTGCTTTGAGACACATGCAGTCAATTTATGGAGTGGAACAACCAAAACAATGAGCTGAAAGACACTATAAAGTTCAAAGGACTGCGCAGTTGGGTGATAATCTGTAGGTTTGTCGCTATTAGCAACCCTGTTTGCATAATATAAAAATACAATGTGCCCACTTAACATCAGTGGAATTTATTTATTATACTGTCACTGTGATGTTGGGGCGGATGCAAACATCATGAAGGCATAACAACTGATGATCAGTTCGGCTTGAATGTAGAAAACAGCTGCAAAATTGAATATGCAAGTACTGTGCAAATGTTTTAGGCATAAAAACAAAGTGTGGATGCTTTCAGAAATAATTGACTTCATACAAAGTGCAGTAAACAGAATTAAACCTAAATTAAAGTCAGTATTTAGTGTGAGTAGCTTTGCCTTTAAAACAGCAGTTCTCACACAGGAAGGTTTTTCCTGCATCTTGGAAAAGTTGACACAGTGGGGATTTTTGCTTCTTAGTTGCTTCTGTGTCTTCATGTAATCTCAGTCTGACTTCATGATGTTGAGTTCAGGGCTCTGTGGGGGCCAGACCATCTGTTGCAGGACTTCTTGTTCTACATGTTGCTGATGATAGCTCTTTTTGACTCTGGCTGCATGTTAGGGGTCATTGTCATGCTGCAGAACACACTTGGGACCAATCAGAAGCCTCCCTGATAGTATTGCATAATGGAATCTAAGAATCTTAAGTGCCTAAAACTTTACCTTTTTCTGCTGGCAAATCTACTACAGAAAATAGTCACAAACAACACTAAATTTACAGAAGAAAGAACCAGCTAGCCGACTTATTAGGGCTGAACAATTGATAAATTTATTATTAAAATTGCAATATGGCGAAATGCAATATCCAAATTGCAGGAACTTTAATTTTCCCGGCCTAGAAATCATATTCTCTAAAGGAACAAATCACATCCTTATCATTTCTATTATTTTTAGTGAAAATGCAAAAAATACCATTCCCACTAAAATCGTGATGCAAAGGCAATATCTGTCAAAACAAATGTAATATATATGTTTTTGGGAGGTTTTTTTGCACATCATTCAGCCCTGCTACTCATAGTAATATTTGCAATACGTTGGTAGTTTAACCTGATAACTGTAAAAACAGGATATATTTGGGTGTCTTTTGATTTCCTGATGATACTAAAAATCAGTATGTTTTGGTACCATAGAGCTACCATCCATCACTGCTATCCAGCTGATGTTATTCATCATGTTAGGTCAGCCACATTAGATTATTATTTGGCTAAAAATGAGGGAAAAATAAAAAAATATATTTCTGCCATTTTGGGTGAGTTAACATTCGATGGCAACAGATCTGAGAAAAATCAGTGGAAGCTGAACAACAAGCAATAAAAGACACTTCAGTGCAAGCTGAGGCTAATTAACAACAGTGAAATCTAACAGATCTGAGGAGCTACATCACATATATGAGTGTGGGAAAGTCCTTCCTGGTCAGAAAATAGAAAATGTTAACATACCAGCACCATGAGTCAGCAACAGACAGGAGCAAAATGGACATATGTAAAGGGGTTTTACTTTGAACTATTAAGAAAATGCTGCTTCCTCTTGAATTATGTGCCATTTATTTCAAATGATTACACCTCATTCGCAATGACTGTAATGTGTTTTAAATCACATTTGACATTTTCTTCGAATTATCCCTGGAAATGTGATCCATAAGTGCCTTTCTATACACAGGTGGCCGGTCCAAGTAGTCTCACTTGAAGGTTTTCACGTCTCTCACTCACACAGGCTCTAACACACACACACACGCACACAGTTTTACACCCGGGCTGCGATATCTCAACCCACACCAGATGACCAACTGTTTGGCTGCCTCTTGTTGGCCAGCTTGAGGTTCAGAGATCACAACACGGCTTCCAGACATTAACATGACTCACCCCTCGCTGCAGTCACGTACATGTGCACGCGCGCACGGAGAGTACATCTTAACACACACACACACACACATACATACATATATAAAGGCCTCATCACATTCGTCGGGATGAGGTCAGTCTACGCTGGCTGGAGCGTGAGAGATAAAGGGGAAAAAATGGAAAGAATTGGAAGAAAAGAGAGAATAAACGGGAGGTGGATGATGAAAGAAGTAAAAGGTTGAGTCTGTATCCTTCTGACCTCGAGGAGTTTTTCTGTTACCTCATCTATTTTCTCAACTCTCCACAGACGTCTATAATGAGAAGTACTGGAGGACCCTTCCAGCGTGAGAAAAGATTTTTGGTTTAATTTTTGGCATTCCTTTACTTTAAATTGCTCTCCTGTGCTATTACCAGTATGATATTTACTATTTTTTCCTTAAATTACAGTTTTAATAAAGGAAAAATAAATGCTGTGTAAATACTAGGAGGTACTTTCGTAAAGAGAAGGCAAATTAACAGTCATTTCATAAATCTTCGCTTTAATTTTCATTTCCTTTTATGGATCCCAGCTGCTAGAAGTGTCTCGCTTTAGTTTGTTGGCTTGACTAAACATAATCAAAGTCAATGCGAGGTAAGATTTACTCTGGCAGGGGGGGAAAAAATCTGAAAGTGAACACGCAGTGAACCTGAAACTTCAGCAGAAACCAGATGCTTCTCTCATCTCTTCTCAGAAATCTGTGCATCAACATGAAACACCAGCCCTGAGACGCTTTCCAAATGTAGAAAAAGCAAAACTACAGCGACGACATTGTTACGATGCCGCTTTGCGTGGTTCATTTTGATTTCTAATTCACACATTGTTACTACGACTTCACTGGGAGCCTGCAGAGTTGTTTTTCTTTGTGCTGTTTGAACCTGAAAGAGTAAGCAAACTGGGAACATTGCACAAAACTGTACTGAAAGTAGATTTTGCAATGTTTCCTTGGAATTCATACATTAGTAATATTTACCACTCGCCTCTTCAGAGAAACACATAACTGTTTGGATTTTGTGCAGTGAGAATGTTTTTCCAAGTGTACAAAGACTCAGTCTTGTACCGCATCAAAGATGTAGAGGAATGGTGGACACACAAAGTGCACAACTGTGACACCACTTTGTATCCTGAGTCCTGTGTGTTTAAATCTAGACAACAAAACCACTCTGGTTAATGGTTACAGTAATTCCAATTAAATGTTAATATAGTAATCACATCCTGCTTTCTACTTCAAGTGACAAGTTAAAGCACAATGTTCCCTCCGAACCTTAAAGTGTTGTGAGTGCCTAAGCATAAGCAAAGCAACAAAGGAAGCAATGATCATGCTTTAGCTGCTGAAACTAATGATTACTTTCATAATGAATACATTTTGATGAATCATCATTTCAACAGTCCAAACTCAAGTAGAATTCATTGACTATACACACACTGGCCTGCAATGTAATGCAATCCAATACAACATCTCTGCTCTAAATTCATTTATGAAGCTTATACAGTTTCAGTGTGAGGTCATAGTGGGTGATGGTGGTATATTAGGTTGGATTGGATTGAATGGTGCTCCTAAGATTTTGTCCACTCCTTTAACATACATGAGAGGGGCAAAATATTAGGAACACCAGTTAATGCAATGCACCCCATTACACCACCACAATGTATAAACTTCAAAAAAGTAGAATTTATAGAAGAGCTGTTGTACTGGATTGAATTGGGTGCACAGGTGTACCTAATGAAGAGGCCGGTGACTGTAGGTATTGTTAAGTAGCAAATTCTCATATTTTGAATAAATTGGAGCATTTTTGCTTGGAAAATGGATTTATTCATTATTATTAACTAGTTTCTGGTTAATTTTCTGCTGATCAGTTATTTGATGAATCTGCTAATTAATGCTGCTGTGCTGTATTGGATAGGAACGTGATGTCTGTAAACACTTCAGAACATTTTATGACTTTGCAGACACAAACACATGTCGGCATGTTGATAGAAGACATAACTTTGGTTGGTGTTACTGAAAACATATCTGCTGTTGCTGCAGTAGTAGCTGCATAAAAACATAATATTGAGGAGGTGGCTGGAAGAGAATAAACATTAAATGAATGGAAAGCATCCATTAAAAAAAAATCCAACTCACTCTGAAAGGTTGCTTCATGGAGTGCCCTTGACTACCACTCTGAATGCTCTAAACAATCTATTTTCTACCTTAAAATACCATTCTCATAACAATTAATAGTATTTATGTTGAGATGGCATTTTCAGTGCAGTTTGACCAGAAATGGCATCCTCGGTATGTTGAAAATAGAGCAAAAATAGGCAGATTCCTCCCCTAATATCACCAAAAATAACATAAAATTCAAGAAACATCTTGAGACAAATTGATTTGCTTTGGACAGCAGTACTATTATCACAACTCTGTTTGATAGGAAAATTCAAATCATTCAAATTATACCGTCCCTGCTGTGTCATTCTCTGTCAAATCACACCGGTGGGAGCCCTGCAAAAAAAAACACTAAAAAGCACCACAAACAGAGATTTTACACTCACTTAATCAACAAAAGTCCATGCATAATATATATACACATGTATGTCTGTATGGTAACATTTCAACAGATGTTAGTTTGAAATGTCAGTCAGCTGGATTTAAACAGAAGCAACACACACATGCACACAAACACTGCAAAGACTCAGCGGTAGAGTGATTTCATGAGATGGAAACAGACGGACAAATGGCAGAAAAGACAGAAGGCGTACACACACACACACACACACACACACACACACACACACACACACACACACACACACAAGTCCGAGGACTAGCAGTGAAGTTAAATTGGAGGCTGATTGTATTCTCGGCGTAGACTTGTCTTTGTCCCTAAGCTCTGTCTAAATATTGAAGCAGATCGTAGTGAAAAGAGCCGACTATCCAGAGGATTCAACCCAATCTGCATATTCATCACAATTAATTAGGATTCCTCTCTCTGCCATCATTTTTTATCTTTCCTGCTTTATTTCTCGAGAGGCAACTACAAGACAATGCTGGGGCGGTGATCGGAATCAGTTATTAGCAGGAGGGTAGACGCACGCAGATGAGCGAGCACACACACACACACACACACACACACACACACACACACACACACACACACACACACACACACACACACATCCCTAGACTTGAGGATGATTCTGTCTGCATCAGATATGATGATGAGTGCTTTACAGGCAGCGTTCATCTCTCTGTTGATGCAAACTTTTTTTCGGCTGCTTTCCCTCACTTTGTCTTTTCCCCTCCCATTGTCTGGGCCGACTGCATGCGCCGCGGCTCAGCCAAAGTGGCAGTGAGTGAGAGCGGCTATTGTCTGGCGAGGCATACAAATGAAGTGCAGCTCAACAGCCTTCTCGCAAGGCTAACTCTTTTAATTGCTCAAAGAAAGAAAAAAACTAAAAGCAGAAGAGGCGAGATGTGGCGTTGAAGCCTTGGGGTGAGAAAGTAGTGAGAAAGAAAGTTAGGTTTAAATGCACATTGGGCTTCTGGTTATGATTAGGTTTTTTAAGCGTCCATGTTATGTGATGTCATGTCAGTGCATTTCAGGTACCTGGAGAGTTTGAGATAGTTGAATACTGCTACATGAAAATACACCACAAGCAACTGCTGCATGTAAAAACCTCACTCAGGTTTCTAATTATTCTCTGCCATGTGGGCAGGTGTGTCTTCAACCTGAGTTAGCATCATATATGGAGAGAAAATCCAAAAAATAGGCTGATAAACAATGAGATGATGATATGAGAGATTGGAGATTGTGGTTTCCTTACTTTTTGGCTTGTGACCCCCTAAAATGAAGCAATACCTATGAGTCCTTGTAACAGCTATATATTACAGATTCGTCTCATTAGCTGAATGGGCAATGTTTAAACATCAATTTAAAAACTATTGCTTTGTGATGATGCAGCTTTGCATGATTAACTCTACTAATCTAGTTTCTAATTCATGCATTGTTGCTATGACATCACTGGAAGTCTGCAGAGTTGTTTTCTGTGCTGTTTGAATCTGAAAGAGTAAGTGAACCAGAAACACTGAATAGCATGTTTACTAGGAATCACATTCATATATTAGTCATATTTGCCACTAGCCTTTTTAGAGAAACACATAACTGTTTGGATTTTGTGCAGTGACAATGTTTTTCCAAGTGTACAAAGTCTCAGTCTTGTACCGCATCAAAGATGTAGAGGAATGGTGGACACACAAAGTGCACGACTGTGACACCACTTTGTATCCTGAGTCCTGTGTGTTTAAATCTAGACAACAAAAACACTCTGGTTAATGGTTACAGTAATTCCAATTAAATGTTAATATAGTAATCACATCCTGTTTTCTACCTCAAGTGACTAGTTAACTTCTTCGCTGTTAAACCACAATCTTCCCCTGAGACACATGTGGTCAGGTAAGGGATTTTTTCTCATTCTTGCTAAGAGTTTAGCGTAAAGACTGGGAAACAGCTAGCCTTGTCTGTGTCAAAAAGTAAACAAAAATCCACTTACAGGCGTTCCCTTAAGCTCATTAATTAACATGTTACAACTTGTTTGTTAATACGTGGGAAGTTCCTTGGTCTGCTGTTTGCCTGGAAACCTCAGTGTGATGATGACACATGAAGCAAATAAGTGCACGGACTGTTTCTTTAAAAGTCTACCGTTGGACTCCTTGTAACACATTGGATGATTAGCGAGCAGTATGGTTTTTTTTCCCTTCCTTTGAGTTTCTATACTGGTTTTCATCTTGCAACACCTCATATTAATCTTGTGACCCCTTGAGGTGGAAAGACCTCCATCGTTACTCCATATAGTGTTACTTTATGGCACGAAACAAAGACAGAGACATGAAAGTTAAGCTTTCTGAGGTTCTAGCAATGGCAGACAGATGAATATGAGAAAAGACCATGAACCACAACAGAGCTTATTGAAAATATGGTTTTGATAAGAAAGACTAACAGCCACAGTCTTACATGTGTACTGTAATTGAATTTGGGCACGACATATTGATGATTAGGTTTTGATTAAAAAACAACACACACAAAAAAAGAAACATTGTCTTTTCTCAATTTGACGTTGGCGATGACTTGGGCGTTCGGCACCCCCGGGGCGATGAAAGTGTTGAAAGATCAGACGAAAATGAGAGAAAAAATAAATAAAAAAAAGAGGGGAGTGTGAGACAGATGACAGAAGTTGTCCATTAAGCGGGCGCAGCAGTCCTGGTGTGAATATTGCATTTCCATGTTTACTGCAATTACAGGCCTGTTCGCTGCTTCACCTCCTACAGAGGGGTAAAAATGGAGGACGGAGACGCTCCTGTGGGACGATGAGGAGATCGTCTGCCCAGTCAGGGATTTGAGAGACACGCAATCACACACATCTTGCTTTGAGACTGCCTGTCACATTTGCAGTGTCTCGCTGGTTAAAGTGATCCTAATCTGTGTCTGAGTACTGTAAAAAAAAAAAAAAAAAAAAAAGTCACTTTGTCTGGCGTCTCGTCTTTCAAGTGAAAAATTTGCTTTTGAGATTTAAGACGTGACGATTTACACTCCGAGGAAAATCCAGATTTTCTTCTTTTAAATCAATTGACGTTATCTTGATAGCGGTGAGTGATCTTTAAATCTTTAAATCTTCATTTGCTGGAAAACTAAAGAAGTCATATCAACAAGTTTGTCTTTCCAAACAGCACTCTAACAGATTTCTTCTTCTCCTGCTGGAAAAGGACAATCCAGTGTAACGAGGGGTGACTCCGACACACAAACATTGCGTGCAGAGGTACAGCAGAGCGCACATAACTTCTACTTCTTTTTTTTATTATTATTGACGCTGAAAGAGCAAGAAAGTTGTGGTCACGGACACGCAAGATCCAATTTAATAGGTCTTGCCACAGGAGACTGTCAGGGTCAAAGGTCAGTCCAGATGACAACTATGAACCAAAGGCCAAAAAAAAAAACCCTCTGTTGCTGCTAATCTCATCTAATGATGTCCCCCGTGGGCTGACATCCTTTATGCCAACTTTATTGTCCTACAGTTTGTTTTTACTCTTATCTGACAGAATAAATGAGTCACGCCATTAGATCTTCTGCTCTCTACATCTGCTCGCAGTCATATTTGTCCGCACTGGACGTTACATATAAAGTGTTACTTCAGACAGGCGCCAGCACCGTAATATAATCAGTCTTCTGTTGCCTGTGGTTTCAACGTTATCTCCATTTAACTGTGCACATGAAATCCAGATTCAAATCAAGGGCGTCTGTTCTCTCCAACTTTAGATCGACCTATCTGCCGAGCTGAGGATGTTAAATGTGTACCGTCGTTTTAGATTAGCGCTCCGACTACTACGGTAGCTTTCATGTAATTATCTTTTTAATTATCTTTGACCTTGCTTTCATGGATGTTTCCCTTACTTTTATCATTCCTACCTTCTTGTCACTGACTTTTTGCTGCTGATTCTAGAGTTTAAAGGGTTACATTGTGTCATTTTCACTTGTTTGTAAAATGTAACTATGGCATGTGTGAAGTAATCATGGATGACTGTTGTTATTCTTAGTAAGGTTTAGGCCAGCCAGCCTCCAGAACTCTATCGGAGGGATGAACAACACTCCTTCAAGAGATATTCGGTGTTTTGACAACGCTGTCTCGTAGAAATCACGTTTACATGTTATTATGTTGTTTTACTAATTACTTTTTGTAATTGCTGCCTGGATTATGTTCCTTGCCAACATTCTGCGAGTGTATGAAGCGCTTCAATTCATTACCACCCATCAGTCTTAAAGGAAGTGTTCAGGGTGGCTGGCAAGTCAGAGACTGATTGATCTTTAGTTCGACGTATGTTTAGGGAAAGGCGCTTCTGTCTACATGTCAACTCTGATGTTTTACCTACAGGAGTTGTACTTTAATCATAAACTGGAAGGTGAAACATGAGATTTCCTCAGAGTCAAATAAATAAAGCGTGTGTCGTGGTCACAGTAATTAAATCTTAGCCCACCATGGAACCAGAGTGAAGTTCAATAGTCGCTGTTTAACTGACTTTGCTAGCAATCATGGCTGGAGGTGGAAGAATCAGAGGACAGAAACAAGTCATTCTGTCTCCTCCTTCAAAGCTGCTCTTGTATTTAGATGATTTTCAGATAAGAACAAAAAAAAAAAATGCTGTTAACCAGTGTTGGATCAGTGGTGGATTTAGGCGGCTTGAGGCACATGCACCAAAAAAGCAACAAACAATTTTAAAAAAGATTGGTTTTCTATTGCTTTTGCACCTCAATGATATACAGTAATGTCACCGTGTGGGTGAATTTACCTAGTTGGAGTGGGCGCCCTACTTCTAGTTTGTGAACTACCTCCTAAGAAGATCTCACAGTCAGAAGTAGGAGATGGGGAGAGGAGCAGGGGTGGGTTTACATCAGGTCTCTACACTGAAAGCCTGAGGAAGGAGGAGTGGAGGAATCTAGTGCGCCTAATTTTGTATGGTAGCCTACTGCTGAAAAAATTGAAATCAGTCACACTTAAAATAAATAAACCACAACTCATGCTGTGAAAATGTAGTTTCACAGACTCATTACATTTTTTCTGGGTTGTGTGTGACATCATTAAATAATAATATAAAATCAGTCTGCATACCACAGAGTTGAACTGGTTTAGTCTTGACTCTTGGTTGACACTGCTGGGAAATGGATTATATATAAGTGTGTTGTTCTATGTGTTTATTTGAATTGTTTCTATTCTTCTTACTTATTTTAGGTATTTGTGAATGTTATGATTGTAAACATTTTGGTATGCATGGCTGTTATTTCTATCCATCTATCTACATCTATCTATATATCTATATATATGGGGGGTCCTGAAGGGGGGTTCGCCCAGGGCGCCGTACAAGCTAGAACCGCCACAGATGCAGCTGCAAGAAGAGCATTTATTCAGCTGAGACTGATGATGTGACTCACTGATGTTCAGGGGTCAGCCCCAGGAGATATGTCAGCTAACAACTTGTCCTTATTATGCTGATGGAAAACTTAATCCAGGTGACATATGTGTCTTTTTAGCTGTTACAAATGAGAAACATCATTTGTAGGAGACAGGGTTGATTTTGATGATGGTGTTGTATAACTAGTCAGTCTAGACTTTCCAATAAGTGTTAAAATGAGTGAAGATCTGGTGACAGTGAAGACGTGTGAACCCTTGTGCTCCATGCGTTGGCTTCTTCACTTGCTTTATTCCTCCATTTATTATTCTGCTTTTTCCTTTTAATCCACACCTGCTGTGTGCATATATGATGTAAAGTTCT